>NC_133113.1:12065594-12326688 GCF_022965805.1 Primulina eburnea | reverse complement strand
TAAGTTTGTCAATCTACTACTTGTCATCCTCAAACGGATGGACAAACTGAAGTTGTCAACAGAACTTTGGGTACACTTTTGCGTGCTATTCTTAAAAGAACTTGGAATGACATTTCTATGGACTTTATTTTGGGGTTTCCTAGGACTAAGAAGGGGAGGGATTATATTTATGGATTACTTTATGGGCTAAACTTTGCACAATAAAGTTGTATTCTACTACTTGTCATCCTCAAACGGATGGACAAACTGAAGTTGTCAATAGAACTTTGGGAACACTTTTGCGTGCTATTCTTAAAAAGAACTTGGAATGACATTTCTATTGACTTTATTTTGGGGTTGCCTAGGACTAAGAAGGGGAGGGATTCAATTTTTGGATTACTTTATGGGCTAAACTTTGCTCAATATTGTTGTAATCTACTACTTGTCATCCTCAAACGGATGGACAAACTGAAGTTGTCAATAGAACTTTGGGTACACTTTTGCGTGCTATTCTTAAAAAGAATTTGGATTGACATTTCTATGGACTTTATTTTGGGGTTGCCTAGGACTAAGAAAGAGAGGGATTCTATTTTTGGATTACTTTATGGGCTAAACTTTGCTCAATATTGTTGTAATCTACTACTTGTCATCCTCAAACGGATGGACAAACTGAAGTTGTCAATAGAACTTTGGGTACACTTTTGCGTGCTATTCTTAAAAGAACTTGGATTGACATTTCTATGGACTTTATTTTGGGGTTGCCTAGGACTAAGAAGGGAGGGATCTATTTTGGATTACTTTATGGGTTAAACTTTGCTCAATATTGTTGTAATCTACTACTTGTCATCCTCAAACGGATGGAAAAACTGAAGTTGTAAATAGAACTTTGGGAACACTTTTGCGTGCTATTCTTAAAAGAACTTGGAATGACATTTCTATGGACTTTATTTTGGGGTTGCCTAGGACTAAGAAGGGGAGGGATTATATTTATGGATTACTTTATGGGCTAAACTTTGCTCAATATTGTTGTAATCTACAACTTGTCATCCTCAAACGGATGGACAAACTGAAGTTGTCAACAGAACTTTGGGTACACTTTTGCGTGCTATTCTTAAAAAGAACTTGGATTGACATTTCTATGGACTTTATTTTGGGGTTGTCTAGGACTAAGAAGGGGAGGGATTCAATTTTTGGATTACTTTATGGGCTAAACTTTTCTCAATATTAGTGAAATCTACTACTTGTCATCCTCAAACGGATGGACAAACTGAAGTTGTCAATAGAACTTTGGGTACACTTTTGCGTGCTATTCTTAAAAAGAACTTGGATTGACATTTCTATAAACTTTATTTTGGGGTTGCCTAGGACTAAGAAGGGGAGGGATTCTATTTTTGGATTACTTTATGGGCTAAACTTTGCTCAATATTGTTGTAATCTACTACTTGTCATCCTCAAACGGATGGACAAACTGAAGTTGTCAATAGAACTTTGGGTACACTTTTGCGTGCTATTCTTAAAAAGAACTTGGATTGACATTTCTATGGACTTTATTTTGGGGTTGCCTAGGACTAAGAAGGGGAGGGATTCTATTTTTGGATTACTTTATGGGCTAAACTTTGCTCAATATTGTTGTAATCTACTACTTGTCATCTTCAAACGGATGGACAAACTGAAGTTGTCAATAGAACTTTGGGTACACTTTTGCGTGCTATTCTTAAAAGAACTTGGATTGACATTTCTATGGACTTTATTTTGGGGTTGCCTAGGACTAAGAAGGGGAGGGATTCAATTTTGGGATTACTTTATGGGCTAAACTTTGCTCAATATTGTTGTAATCTACTACTTGTCATCCTCAAACGGATGGAAAAACTGAAGTTGTAAATAGAACTTTGGGAACACTTTTGCGTGCTATTCTTAAAAGAACTTGGAATGACATTTCTATGGACTTTATTTTGGGGTTGCCTAGGACTAAGAAGGGGAGGGATTCTATTTATGGATTACTTTATGGGCTAAACTTTGCACAATAAAGTTGTAATCTACTACTTGTCATCCTCGAACGGATGGACAAACTGAAGTTGTCAATAGAACTTTGGGAACACTTTTGCGTGCTATTCTTAAAAGAACTTGGATTGACATTTCTATGGACTTTATTTTGGGGTTGCGTAGGACTAAGAAGGGGAGGGATTCTATTTTTGGATTACTTTATGGGCTAAACTTTGCTCAATATTGTTGTAATCTACTACTTGTCATCCTCAAACGGATGGACAAACTGAAGTTATCAATAGAACTTTGGGTACACTTTTGCGTGCTATTCTTAAAAGAACTTGGATTGACATTTCTATGGACTTTATTTTGGGGTTGCCTAGGACTAAGAAGGGGATGGATTATATTTATGGATTACTTTATGGGCTAAACTTTGCTCAATATTGTTGTAATCTACAACTTGTCATCCTCAAACGGATGGACAAACAGAAGTTGTCAACAGAACTTTGGGTACACTTTTGCGTGTTATTCTTAAAAAGAACTTGGATTGACATTTCTATAAACTTTATTTTGGGGTTGCCTAGGACTAAGAAGGGGAGGGATTCTATTTTTGGAATACTTTATGGGCTAAACTTTGCTCAATATTGTTGTAATCTACTACTTGTCATCCTCAAACGGATGGACAAACTGAAGTTATCAATAGAACTTTGGGTACACTTTTGCGTGCTATTCTTAAAAAGAACTTGGATTGACATTTCTATGGACTTTATTTTGGGGTTGCCTAGGACTAAGAAGGGGAGGGATTCTATTTTCGGATTACTTTATGGGCTAAACTTTGCTCAATATTGTTGTAATCTACTACTTGTCATCTTCAAACGGATGGACAAACTGAAGTTGTCAATAGAACTTTGGGTACACTTTTGCGTGCTATTCTTGAAAGAACTTGGATTGACATTTCTATGAACTTTATTTTGGGGTTGCCTAGGACTAAGAAGGGGAGGGATTCTATTTTGGGATTACTTTATGGGCTAAACTTTGCTCAATATTGTTGTAATCTACTACTTGTCATCCTCAAACGGATGAAAAAACTGAAGTTGTAAATAGAACTTTGGGAACACTTTTGCGTGCTATTCTTAAAAGAACTTGGAATGACATTTCTATGGACTTTATTTTGGGGTTGCCTAGGACTAAGAAGGGGAGGGATTCTATTTATGGATTACTTTATGGGCTAAACTTTGCACAATAAAGTTGTAATCTACTACTTGTCATCCTCAAACGGATGGACAAACTGAAGTTGTCAATAGAACTTTAGGAACACTTTTGCGTGCTATTCTTAAAAAGAACTTGGATTGACATTTCTATTGACTTTATTTTGGGGTTGCCTAGGACTAAGAAGGGGAGGGATTCTATTTTTGGATTACTTTATGGGATAAACTTTGCTCAATATTGTTGTAATCTACTACTTGTCATCTTCAAACGGATGGACAAACTGAAGTTGTCAATAGAACTTTGGGTACACTTTTGCGTGCTATTCTTAAAAGAACTTGGATTGACATTTCTACGGACTTTATTTTGGGGTTGCCTAGGACTAAGAAGGGGAGGGATTATATTTTTCGATTACTTTATGGGCTAAACTTTGCTCAATATTGTTGTAATCTACTACTTGTCATACTCAAACGGATGGAAAACTGAAGTTGTAAATAGAACTTTGGGTACACTTTTGCGTGCTATTCTTAAAAAGAACTTGGATTGAAATTTCTATGGACTTTATTTTGGGGTTGCCTAGGACTAAGAAGGAGAGGGATTCTATTTTTGGATTACTTTATGGGCTAAACTTTGCTTAATATTGTTGTAATCTACTACTTGTCATCCTCAAACGGATGGACAAACTGAAGTTGTCAATAGAACTTTGGGTACACTTTTGCGTGCTATTCTTAAAAGAACTTGGGTTGACATTTCTATGGACTTTATTTTGGGGTTGCCTAGGACTAAGAAGGGGAGGGATTTTATTTTTGGATTACTTTCTGTGCTAAACTTTGCTCAATATTGTTGTAATATACTACTTGTCATCCTCAAACGGATGGAAAAACTGAAGTTGTAAATAGAACTTTGGGAACACTTTTGGGTGCTATTCTTAAAAGAACTTGGAATGACATTTCTATGGACTTTATTTTGGGGTTGCCTAGGACTAAGAAGGGGAGGGATTCTATTTATGGATTACATTATGGACTAAACTTTGCTCAATATTGTTGTAATATACTACTTGTCATCCTCAAACGGATGGAAAAACTGAAGTTGTAAATATAACTTTGGGAACACTTTTGGGTGCTATTCTTAAAAGAACTTGGAATGACATTTCTATGGACTTTATTTTGGGGTTGCCTAGGACTAAGAAGGGGAGGGATTCTATTTATGGATTACTTTATGGACTAAACTTTGCACAATAAAGTTGTAATCTACTACTTGTCATCCTCAAACGGATGGAAAAACTGAAGTTGTCAATAGAACTTTGGGAACACTTTTGCGTTCTATTCTTAAAAGAACTTGGATTGACATTTCTATGGACTTTATTTTGGGGTTTCCTAGGACTAAGAAGGGGAGGGATTCTATTTTTGGATTACTTTATGGGCTAAACTTTGCTCAATATTGTTGTAATCTACTACTTGTCATCCTCAAACGGATGGACAAACTGAAGTTGTAAAGAGAACTTTGGGAACACTTTTGCGTGCTATTCTTAAAAGAACTTGCAATGAAATTTCTATGGACTTTATTTTGGGGTTGCCTAGGACTAAGAAGGGTAGGGATTATATTTATGGATTACTTTATGGGCTAAACTTTGCTCAACATTGTTGTAATCTACAACTTGTCATCCTCAAACGGATGGACAAACTGAAGTTGTCAACAGAACTTTGGGTACACTTTTGCGTGCTATTCTTAAAAAGAACTTGGATTGACATTTCTATGGACTTTATTTTGGGGTTGCTTAGGACTAAGAAGGGGAGGGATTCAATTTTTGGATTACTTTATGGGCTAAACTTTGCTCAATATTGTTGAAATCTACTACTTGTCATCCTCAAACGGATGGACAAACTGAAGTTGTCAATAGAACTTTGGGTACACTTTTGCGTGCTATTCTTAAAAAGAACTTGGATTGACATTTCTATGGACTTTATTTTGGGGTTGCCTAGGACTAAGAAGGGGAGGGATTCTATTTTTGGATTACTTTATGGGCTAAAATTTGCACAATAAAGTTGTAATCTACTACTTGTCATCCTCAAACGGATGGACAAACTGAAGTTGTAAATAGAACTTTGGGAACACTTTTGCGTGCTATTCTTAAAAGAACTTGGATTGACATTTCTATGGACTTTATTTTGGGGTTGCCTAGGACTAAGAAGGGGAGGGATTCTTAAAAGAACTTGGATTGACATTTCTATGGACTTTATTTTGGGGTTGCCTAGGACTAAGAAGGGGAGAGATTCTATTTTTGGATTACTTTATGGGCTAAACTTTGCACAATAAAGTTGTAATCTACTACTTGTCATCCTCAAACGGATGGAAAAACTGAAGTTGTCAATAGAACTTTGGGAACACTTTTGCGTTCTATTCTTAAAAGAACTTGGATTGACATTTCTATGGACTTTATTTTGGGGTTGCCTAGGACTAAGAAGGGGAGGGATTCTATTTATGGATTACTTTATGGACTAAACTTAGCACAATAAAGTTGTAATCTACTACTTGTCATCCTCAAACGGATGGAAAAACTGAAGTTGTCAATAGAACTTTGGGAACACTTTTGCGTTCTATTCTTAAAAGAACTTGGATTGACATTTCTATGGACTTTATTTTGGGGTTGCCTAGGACTAAGAAGGGGAGGGATTCTATTTTTGGATTACTTTATGGGCTAAACTTTGCTCAATATTGTTGTAATCTACTACTTGTCATCCTCAAACGGATGGACAAACTGAAGTTGTAAAGAGAACTTTGGGAACACTTTTGGGTGCTATTCTTAAAAGAACTTGCAATGACATTTCTATGGACTTTATTTTGGGGTTGCCTAGGACTAAGAAGGGGAGGGATTATATTTATGGATTACTTTATGGGCTAAACTTTGCTCAATATTGTTGTAATCTACAACTTGTCATCCTCAAACGGATGGACAAACTTAAGTTGTCAACAGAACTTTGGGTACACTTTTGCGTGCTATTCTTAAAAAGAACTTGGATTGACATTTCTATGGACTTTATTTTGGGGTTGCCTAGGACTAAGAAGGGGAGGGATTCAATTTTTGGATTACTTTATGGGCTAAACTTTGCTCAATATTGTTGAAATCTACTACTTGTCATCCTTAAACGGATGGACAAACTGAAGTTGTCAATAGAACTTTGGGTACACTTTTGCGTGCTATTCTTAAAAAGAACTTGGATTGACATTTCTATGGACTTTATTTTGGGGTTGCCTAGGACTAAGAAGGGGAGGGATTCTATTTTTGGATTACTTTATGGGCTAAAATTTGCACAATAAAGTTTTAATCTACTACTTGTCATCCTCAAACGGATGGACAAACTGAAGTTGTAAATAGAACTTTGGGAACACTTTTGCGTGCTATTCTTAAAAGAACTTGGATTGACATTTCTATGGACTTTATTTTTGGGTTGCCTAGGACTAAGAAGGGGAGGGATTCTTAAAAGAACTTGGATTGACATTTCTATGGACTTTATTTTGGGGTTGCCTAGGACTAAGAAGGGGAAGGATTCTATTTTTGGATTACTTTATGGGCTAAACTTTGCACAATAAAGTTGTAATCTACTACTTGTAATCCTCAAACGGATGGACAAACTGAAGTTGTCAATAGAACTTTGGGAACACTTTTGCGTGCTATTCTTAAAAGAACTTGGATTGAAATTTCTATGGACTTTATTTTGGGGTTGCCTAGGACTAAGAAGGTGTGGGGACCCGGACTCTAATCATCTTCTTAATCATCGTTGGGATTTAATTAATCAGTTCTGATAAACAGGGTCTAAAAATTTTTCTTTTTAAAATGCAAATGCGGAAGGTAATGGAATCTAAATAATATACATCTTAGTATACAATACTTTTCCGTATAAAAGTACAATACTGTACAATCTAAGTCTAAGGTTTAGTTACTAAGTTCAAGTAATAAAACAAGTCTACAGTAAGTCCGGAATCACCACGCTAAACTCGTCTTCTCTCGTCGTTTTCTCGACCCTGATCTTGCCCCACCTGTTGTCATGCACACATACAAAACAAGACAACAGCTGGATAACTCCGGTGAGAATAAATACCAGTATAAAACATGGTAAACATGCATATACACATAATGATTCATGGAACATACTGTCATGAATAAAAGCAAAGACAATAGTAATAGATTTCATCATCTATGAACTCTAATCTAACTAAACATGCAATTCAAATCAGATAAACATGCATGTAAATAGTCTAAATCATGAAACATGCTGTCATGACTGAAAGTAATAACAATAGGTTCCATAGTCTATGAAACCAATTCATCTACGCATGTTGTTCTAATCAAATCATGTCTAGACTTGACTCAACTATAACTCTAGGGATCCCGGGGTGAATAAGACGTCACTGACTGTCACCTACCCAACCACTCGGGGCGACTGTACGTCTTATTCCTAGACTTCGGTCCGAGCTGTATCGACGGCTGGCAATAGGAGTAATGGCTACTCCTAAGTTGAGATACACCGAACGTCTAGAAGTCTGACAATGGCTGTCAAGACTTTCCTATCTTAAATGCAATGAATAACAATCTGTAAACAAAGCATAATCATATTCATAACTGAATATCACAATTATCTTACATGCTTGAATACAATTCTATAATCAAAGCATAATCAGGTAACAATATAAACAATACTCTAGTATGTGATTTTATTGGGAAACTCAAATTAATCCAATTTGAGTTATGCTTCCCGAATATCACATGAATTATACCTTTGTCGTCCCGGTCTGACGAAGACGATGACCTGTATTCAACTCTGTCCATATCCAATCTGAAATGACAATATCGAATACACTGTGTCAGTGAATAACTCAATACACAATCTGTTCTGATCAATACCCAACTCAGTACATAATCTGATCAATATCTGAATAAGATACAATCTGATCCATATCAATAATATCACAATCTAATCGAAGTCATATCTGAATCTGAATAATCTAAATCAATACTGAATCTGATCAATCTAAATCAACTGATGTTTCGACGGCATAATAATACAATCTGAATAACTCTGCCAATCTGACATCACATATATAATACTGAAACTCATAATCGGTGTCAATACAATCATACTCTGAGTACTAACACAATTCTAATATAGAATCTCAGTCACTATCTTTCAAAAATCATAACAATTACATACATATTCTGTTCTTTCATCTGACTTCAATTATACGATATCTACGGTAGTAGAAACACCATATCTGAATCACATGCAATTCTAGCAACATCATATTTTCAAAACATCTCAAACGTAACAAAACTTACGTCCTTGTATAGCTCGTAGCACGAGGAGAACGATACTACTTTCGGATTCGAATTCTGGTAGACGGATCTTCCACAATCGCAACTTAAAAAGGCATAAGGATTTTCCTCTCAAATCCTCGACCCTTTTACTGAATTTCTGAGGAAAAACACGTGCAATCCTCCTATATATATTGCATGCAAAGTCTGAAACGTGGCTTCATTTCTCATGCAACACGCATGACCGCGGGTGCGGTGAGTGTAAGGAGCGCGGGTGCGCTCAAGCGGTGATTCCTATCCATTCTCTCAAAGCTGAGACCGCGGGTGCGCTGCCTACACGACCGCGGGTGCGGTGTCATCAGCGCGGGTGCGCTCCGTCTAATACCGCGGGTGCGGTGTGTCTACGGAATTTGTACTTAATTTTCTGCACATGCACCGCGGGTGCGGTCGTGCAAACTTCTAAATTCTAGTTTTCTGATCATGCAACACCTGGTTTCTCAAATCTTTCTTCCCTCATTGCATGTCATGCATTCTCATATCTTCCAAATCTCTCGTTAATGAAGATTGATAATCTTGATTTATCCATTCAATAATTCCCGGGCATTACTGTGGGGACCCGGACGCTAATCATCTTCTTAATCATCGTTGGGATTTAATTATCAGTTCTGATAAACAAGGTCTAAAAATTTTTCTTTTTAAAATGTAAATGCGGATGGTAATGGAATCTAAATATTATACATATCTGTATAAAATATATTTCAGTATAAAAGTACAATACTGTACAATCTAAGTCTAAGGTTCGATTACTAAGTTCAAGTAATAAACCAAATCTACAGTAAGTCCGGAATCACCACGCTAACTCGTCTTCTCTTATCATCTTCTTGACCCCGATCCAGCCCCACCTGTTGTCATGCACACATACAAAACAAGACAACAGCCGGATAACTCCGGTGAGAATAAATCCCAGTATAAAACATAGGTAAGCATGTATATAAACAACAAATTTATAAAACATGCTATCACGTATAAAAACAATCTATTTCATAATCTATGAAATTAATCAAATAAGCATGCAACTCAAATCAGATAAACATGCATATAAACAATCTTAATCATAAAACATGCTAACCCAACTGAAAGCAGTAATGATGGGTCCCAAGATCTAGGAGCCACATCCATATAAGCATGCAGTTCTAATCAAATCATGTCTAGACTTGACTCGATCTATAACTCAAGGGATCCCGGTGTGAATAAGACGTCACTGTCTGTCACCTACCCTACCAATCGAGGTGCTGTACGTCTTATTCCTAGACTTCGGCCTGATCTGTATCCGCATCTACAAAGGGGCGGTGATCTTCCCCTAAGCTGGGATATCGCCGAACATCTAGAAGTCTGCCTGATCTCCAGACTGTCCTATCTTAATGCATGAATACAAAATCTGTAAACCAAGCATAATAAGATAAAACATAAACAAGAATATAGTATGTGATTTATTGGGCAACTCAAGGATGATCTCGTTTGAGTTGTTTCTTCCCGAATATCACATGAATTATACCTTTGTCGTCCCGATCTGACGAAGATGATGATCTGTATTCAACTCTGTCCATATCAAATCTGAAATGACAATATCGAATACACTGTATCAGTAAATAACTCAATATACAATCTGTTCTGATCAATACTCAATTCAGTATACAATCTGATCAATATCTGAACAAGATACTATCTGAGTCATATCAATAATATCACAATCAAATCAAAATCATATCTGAATTTGATCAATCTAATTCAACTGATGTTTCGACGGCATAACAATACAATCTGAATAACCCCGTCAATCTGAACATCACAAATATAATACTGAACTCATAATCTGTGCCCACATAATTCATACTCTGAATATTAACACAATTCTGATATAAAATCTCAGTAAATATCTTTCAAAAATCATAACAATTACCGAAACGGTCTGTTATTTAATCTGACTTCAATTCTATAATGTCTACGGTAGCAGAAACACTATATCTGAATCATATTTAAATCTGACAATATCATAAATTCAAATCTTGTCTAAACGTGACAAAACTTACGTCCAGTTGTAGCTGTCGTCGCTAGGAACACGATACCGAAGTCGGATTCAAAAACAGACAGGCGGATCGTTCACAATTTCCAAATCTTCCCTCGGTTCCTCGATTCTCTCTTTTTCCTTTCTGAAAATTCGTTTCTGATATGCATGTATATATATATATATATATATATATACACACACACGAACATGCAATAGGCCAAGTGGCTCGCCTTTCAAGCTACACGTTACTCGCTCGGGCGGACAAAAGTTGCCGCCCGGGCGAGAGTAATTCTCGGCCCTCGCCCATTCCAGTAGCCTCGCTCGGGCGGTCAAAAACATCCGCCCGGGCGAGTGACTCTCGGCCCTCTTCTCCTAGGCACTCTCGCTCGGGCGGTCAAAAACGTTCGCCCGGGCGAGTCACTTTCGCCCAACACTATTATTATCTCAATTTAATCTTAAAATAACCTGGTTATAATCATGTCCACTCAAAATCAATAATCTCAAACTAACATGTTGAGATGTTAGGTCGAACATCTCGGTGTAAAATACACCACGCCCGGCTTCGTCATTTGAGTTCCTATAACCTCAATTATGTCAATTAATCAACATCTGATTACCGTAATTAAATCTCGGGCATTACAATTACAGAAGGGGAGGGATTCTATTTTTGGATTACTTTATGGGCTAAACTTTGCTCAATATTGTTGTAATCTACTACTTGTTATCCTCAAACGGATGGACAAACTGAAGTTGTAAATAGAACTTTGGGAACACTTTTGCGTGCTATTCTTAAAAGAACTTGCAATGACATTTCTATGGACTTTATTTTGGGGTTGCCTAGGACTAAGAAGGGGAGGGATTATATTTATGGATTACTTTATGGGCTAAACTTTGCTCAATATTGTTGTAATCTACAACTTGTCATCCTCAAACGGATGGACAAACTGAAGTTGTCAACAGAACTTTGGGTACACATTTGCGTGCTATTCTTAAAAAGAACTTGGATTGACATTTCTATGGACTTTATTTTGGGGTTGCCTAGGACTAAGAAGGGGAGGGATTCAATTTTTGGATTACTTTATGGGCTAAACTTTGCTCAATATTGTTGTAATCTACTACTTGTCATCCTCAAACGGATGGACAAACTGAAGTTGTCAATAGAACTTTGGGTACACTTTTGAGTGCTATTCTTAAAAAAGAACTTGGATTGACATTTCTATGGACTTTATTTTGGGGTTGCCTAGGACTAAGAAGGAGAGTGATTCTATTTTTGGATTACTTTATGGGCTAAACTTTGCTCAATATTGTTGTAATCTACTACTTGTCATCCTCAAACGGATGGACAAACTGAAGTTGTAAATAGAACTTTGGGTACACTTTTGCGTGCTATTCTTAAAAAGAACTTGGATTGACATTTCTATGGACTTTATTTTGGGGTTGTCGAGGACTCAGAAGGAGAGGGATTCTATTTTTGGATTACTTTATGGGCTAAACTTTGCACAATAAAGTTGTAATCTACTACTTGTCATCCTTAAACGGATAGACAAACTGAAGTTGTAAATAGAACTTTGGGAACACTTTTGCGTGCTATTCTTAAAAGAACTTGGATTGACATTTCTATGGACTTTATTTTGGGGTTGCCTGGGACTAAGAAGGGGAGGGATTCTTAAAAGAACTTTGATTGACATTTCTATGGACTTTATTTTGGGGTTGCCTAGGACTAAGAAGGGAAGGTATTCTATTTTTGGATTACTTTATGGGCTAAACTTTGCTCAATATTGTTGTAATCTACTACTTGTCATCCTCAAACGGATGGACAAACTGAAGTTGTCAATAGAACTTTGGGTACACTTTTTCGTGCTATTCTTAAAAGAACTTGCAATGACATTTCTATGGACTTTATTTTGGGGTTGCCTAGGACTAAGAAGGGGAGGGATTATATTTATGGATTACTTTATGGGCTAAACTTTGCTCAATATTGTTGTAATCTACAACTTGTCATCCTCAAAGGGATGGACAAACTGAAGTTGTCAACAGAACTTTGGGTACACTTTTGCGTGCTATTCTTAAAAAGAACTTGGATTGACATTTCTATGGACTTTATTTTGGGGTTGCCTAGGACTAAGAAGGGGAGGGATTCTATTTTTGGATTACTTTATGGGCTAAACTTTGCTCAATATTGTTGTAATCTACTACTTGTCATCCTCAAACGGATGGACAAACTGAAGTTGTCAATAGAACTTTGGGTACACTTTTGCGTGCTATTCTTAAAAGAACTTGGATTGACATTTCTATGGACTTTATTTTGGGGTTGCCTAGGACTAAGAAGGGGAGGGATTCTATTTTTGGATTACTTTATGGGCTAAACTTTGCTCAATATTGTTGTAATCTACTACTTGTCATCATCAAACGGATGGACAAACTGAAGTTGTAAATAGAACTTTGGGAACACTTTTGCGTGCTATTCTTAAAAGAACTTGGATTGACATTTCTATGGACTTTATTTTGGGGTTGCCTGGGACTAAGAAGGGGAGGGATTCTTAAAAGAACTTTGATTGACATTTCTATGGACTTTATTTTGGGGTTGCCTAGGACTAAGAAGGGAAGGTATTCTATTTTTGGATTACTTTATGGGCTAAACTTTGCTCAATATTGTTGTAATCTACTACTTGTCATCCTCAAACGGATGGACAAACTGAAGTTGTCAATAGAACTTTGGGTACACTTTTGCGTGCTATTCTTAAAAGAACTTGCAATGACATTTCTATGGACTTTATTTTGGGGTTGCCTAGGACTAAGAAGGGGAGGGATTATATTTATGGTTTACTTTATGGGCTAAACTTTGCTCAATATTGTTGTAATCTACAACTTGTCATCCTCAAAGGGATGGACAAACTGAAGTTGTCAACAGAACTTTGGGTACACTTTTGCGTGCTATTCTTAAAAAGAACTTGGATTGACATTTCTATGGACTTTATTTTGGGGTTGCCTAGGACTAAGAAGGGGAGGGATTCTATTTTTGGATTACTTTACGGGCTAAACTTTGCTCAATATTGTTGTAATCTACTACTTGTCATCCTCAAACGGATGGACAAACTGAAGTTGTCAATAGAACTTTGGGTACACTTTTGCGTGCTATTCTTAAAAGAACTTGGATTGACATTTCTATGGACTTTATTTTGGGGTTGCCTAGGACTAAGAAGGGGAGGGATTCTATTTTTGGATTACTTTATGGGCTAAACTTTGCTCAATATTGTTGTAATCTACTACTTGTCATCATCAAACGGATGGACAAACTGAAGTTGTAAATAGAACTTTGGGAACACTTTTGCGTGCTATTCTTAAAAGAACTTGGAATGACATTTCTATGGACTTTATTTTGGGGTTGCCTAGGACTAAGAAGGGGAGGGATTATATTTATGGATTACTTTATGGGCTAAACTTTGCTCAATATTGTTGTAATCTACAACTTGTCATCCTCAAACGGATGGACAAACTGAAGTTGTCAACAGAACTTTGCGTACACTTTTGCGTGCTATTCTTAAAAAGAACTTGGATTGACATTTCTATGGACTTTATTTTGGGGTTGTCTAGGACTTAGAAGGGGAGGGATTCAATTTTTGGATTACTTTATGGGCTAAACTTTTCTCAATATTGTTGAAATCTACTACTTGTCATCATCAAACGGATAGACAAACTGAAGTTGTCAATAGAACTTTGGGTACACTTTTGCGTGCTATTCTTAAAAAGAACTTGGATTGACATTTCTATGGACTTTATTTTGGGGTTGCCTAGGACTAAGAAGAGGAGGGATTCTATTTTTGGATTACTTTATGGGCTAAAATTTGCACAATAAAGTTGTAATCTTCTACTTGTCATCTTCAAACGAATGGACAAACTGAAGTTGTAAATAGAACTTTGAGAACACTTTTACGTGCTATTCTTAAAAGAACTTGGATTGACATTTCTATGGACTTTATTTTGGGGTTGCCTAGGACTAAGAAGGGGAGGGATTTTATTTATGGATTACTTTATGGGCTAAACTTTGCACAATAAAGTTGTAATCTACTACTTGTCATCCTCAAACGGATGGACAAACTGAAGTTGTAAATAGAACTTTGGGAACACTTTTGCGTGCTATTCTTAAAAGAACTTGGAATGACATTTCTATGGACTTTATTTTGGGGTTGCCTAGGACTAAGAAGGGGAGGGATTATATTTATGGATTACTTTATGGGCTAAACTTTGCTCAATATTGTTCTAATCTACAACTTGTCATCCTCAAACGGATGGACAAACTGAAGTTGTCAACAGAACTTTGGGTACACTTTTGCGTGCTATTCTTAAAAAGAACTTGGATTGACATTTCTATGAACTTTATTTTGGGGTTGCCTAGGACTAAGAAGGGGAGGGATTCTATTTTTGGATTACTTTAATATTGTTGTAATCTACTACTTGTCATCCTCAAACGGATGGACAAACTGAAGTTGTCAATAGAACTTTGGGTACACTTTTACGTGCTATTCTTAAAAAGAACTTGGATTGACATTTCTATGGACTTTATTTTGGGGTTGCCTAGGACTAAGAAGGGGAGGGATTCTATTTTTGGATTACTTTACGGGCTAAACTTTGCTCAATATTGTTGTAATCTACAACTTGTCATCCTCAAACGGATGGACAAACTGAAGTTGTCAACAGAACTTTGGGTACACTTTTGCGTGCTATTCTTAAAAAGAACTTGGATTGACATTTCTATGGACTTTATTTTGGGGTTGCCTAGGACTAAGAAGGGGAGGGATTCTATTTTTGGATTACTTTATGGGCTAAACTTTGCTCAATATTGTTGTAATCTACTACTTGTCATCCTCAAACGGATGGAAAAACTGAAGTTGTAAATAGAACTTTGGGAACACTTTTGCGTGCTATTCTTAAAAAAACTTGGAATGACATTTCTATGGACTTTATTTTGGGGTTGCCTAGGACTAAGAAGGGGAGGGATTCTATTTATGGATTACTTTATGGGCTAAACTTTGCACAATAAAGTTGTAATCTACTACTTGTCATCTTCAAACGGATGGACAAACTGAAGTTGTCAATAGAACTTTGGGAACACTTTTGCGTGCTATTCTTAAAAGAACTTGGATTGACATTTCTATGGACTTTATTTTGGAGTTGCCTAGGACTAAGAAGGGGAGGGATTCTATTTTTGGATTACTTTATGGGCTAAACTTTGCTCAATATTGTTGTAATTTACTACTTGTCATCCTCAAACGGATGGACAAACTGAAGTTGTAAATAGAACTTTGGGAACACTTTTGCGTGCTATTCTTAAAAGAACTTGCAATGACATTTCTATGGACTTTATTTTGGGGTTGCCTATGACTAAGAAGGGAAGGGATTATATTTATGGATTACTTTATGGGCTAAACTTTGCTCAATATTGTTGTAATCTACAACTTGTCATCCTCAAACGGATGGACAAACTGAAATTTTCAACAGAACTTTGGGTACACTTTTGCGTGCTATTCTTAAAAAGAACTTGGATTGACATTTCTATGGACTTTATTTTGGGGTTGCCTAGGACTAAGAAGTGGAGGGATTCAATTTTTTGATTACTTTATGGGCTAAATTTTGCTCAATATTGTTGTAATCTACTACTTGTCATCCTCAAACGGATGGACAAACTGAAGTTGTCAATAGAACTTTGGGTACACTTTTGCGTGCTATTCTTAAAAAGAACTTGGATTGACATTTCTATGGACTTTATTTTGGGGTTGTCTAGGACTAAGAAGGAGAGGGATTCTATTTTTGGATTACTTTATGGGCTAAACTTTGCACAATAAAGTTGTAATCTACTACTTGTCATCCTCAAACGGATGGACAAACTGAAGTTGTAAATAGAACTTTGGGAACACTTTTGCGTGCTATTCTTAAAAGAACTTGGATTGACATTTCTATGGACTTTATTTTGGGGTTGCCTAGGACTAAGAAGGGGAGGGATTCTTAAAAGAACTTTGATTGACATTTCTATGGACTTTATTTTGGGGTTGCCTAGGACTAAGAAGGGGAGGTATTCTATTTTTGGATTACTTTATGGGCTAAACTTTGCTCAATATTGTTGTAATCTACTACTTGTCATCCTCAAACGGATGGAAAAACTGTAGTTGTCAATAGAACTTTGGGTACACTTTTGCGTGCTATTTTTAAAAGAACTTGCAATGACATTTCTATGGACTTTATTTTGGGGTTGCCTAGGACTAAGAAGGGGAGGGATTATATTTATGGATTACTTTATTGGCTAAACTTTGCTCAATATTGTTGTAATCTACAACTTGTCATCCTCAAAGGGATGGACAAACTGAAGTTGTCAACAGAACTTTGGGTACACTTTTGCGTGCTATTCTTAAAAAGAACTTGGATTGACATTTCTATTGACTTTATTTTGGGGTTGCCTAGGACTAAGAAGGGGAGGGATTCTATTTTTGGATTACTTTACGGGCTAAACTTTGCTCAATATTGTTGTAATCTACTACTTGTCATCCTCAAACGGATGGACAAACTGAAGTTGTCAATAGAACTTTGGGTACACTTTTACATGCTATTCTTAAAAGAATTTGGATTGACATTTCTATGGACTTTATTTTGGGGTTGCCTAGGACTAAGAAGGGGAGGGATTCTATTTTTGGATTACTTTATGGGCTAAACTTTGCTCAATATTGTTGTAATCTACTACTTGTCATCCTCAAACGGATGGAAAAACTGAAGTTGTAAATAGAACTTTGGGAACACTTTTGCGTGCTATTCTTAAAAAAACTTGGAATGACATTTCTATGGACTTTATTTTGGGGTTGCCTAGGACTAAGAAGGGGAGGGATTCTATTTATGGATTACTTTATGGGCTAAACTTTGCACAATAAAGTTGTAATCTACTACTTGTCATCCTCAAACGGATGGACAAACTGAAGTTGTCAATAGAACTTTGGGAACATTTTTTGCGTGCTATTCTTAAAAGAACTTGGAATGACATTTCTATGGACTTTATTTTGGGGTTGCCTAGGACTAAGAAGGGGAGGGATTATATTTATGGATTACTTTATGGGCTAAACTTTGCTCAATATTGTTGTAATCTACAACTTGTCATCCTCAAACAGATGGACAAACTGAAGTTGTCAACAGAACTTTGGGTACACTTTTGCGTGCTATTCTTAAAAAGAACTTGGATTGACATTTCTATGGACTTTATTTTGGGGTTTCCTAGGACTAAGAAGGCGAGGGATTATATTTATGGATTACTTTATGTGCTAAACTAAGCACAATAAAGTTGTAATCTACTACTTGTCATCCTCAAACGGATGGACAAACTGAAGTTGTAAATAGAACTTTGGGAACACTTTTGCGTGCTATTCTTAAAAGAACTTGGATTGACATTTCTATGGACTTTATTTTGGGGTTGCCTAGGACTAAGAAGGGGAGGGATTCTTAAAAGAACTTTGATTGACATTTCTATGGACTTTATTTTGGGGTTGCCTAGGACTAAGAAGTGGAGGGATTCAATTTTTTGATTACTTTATGGTCTAAATTTTGCTCAATATTGTTGTAATCTACTACTTGTCATCCTCAAACAGATGGACAAACTGAAGTTGTCAACAGAACTTTGGGTACACTTTTGCGTGCTATTCTTAAAAAGAACTTGGATTGACATTTCTATGGACTTTATTTTGGGGTTGCCTAGGACTAAGAAGGGGAGGGATTTTATTTATGGATTACTTTATGGGCTAAACTTTGCACAATAAAGTTGTAATCTACTACTTGTCATCCTCAAACGGATGGACAAACTGAAGTTGTAAATAGATCTTTGGGAACACTTTTGCGTGCTATTCTTAAAAGAACTTGGAATGACATTTCTATGCACTTTATTTTGGGGTTGCCTAGGACTAAGAAGGGGAGGGATTTTATTTATGGATTACTTTATGGGCTAAACTTTGCACAATAAAGTTGTAATCTACTACTTGTCATCCTCAAACGGATGGACAAACTGAAGTTGTCAATAGAACTTTGGGAACACTTTTGCGTGCTATTCTTAAAAGAACTTGGATTGACATTTCTATGGACTTTATTTTGGGGTTGCCTAGGACTAAGAAGGGGAGGGATTCTATTTTTGGATTACTTTACGGGCTAAACTTTGCTCAATATTGTTGTAATCTACTACTTGTCATCCTCAAACGGATGGACAAACTGAAGTTGTCAATAGAACTTTGGGTACACTTTTAAGTGCTATTCTTAAAAGAACTTGGATTGACATTTCTATGGACTTTATTTTGGGGTTGCCTAGGACTAAGAAGGGGAGGGATTCTATTTTTGGATTACTTTATGGGCTAAACTTTGCTCAATATTGTTGTAATCTACTACTTGTCATCCTCAAAGGGATGGACAAACTGAAGTTGTAAATAGAACTTTAGGAACACTTTTGCGTGCTATTCTTAAAAGAACTTGGAATGACATTTCTATGGACTTTATTTTGGGGTTGCCTAGGACTAAGAAGGGGAGGGATTATATTTATGGATTACTTTATGGGCTAAACTTTGCTCAATATTGTTGTAATCTACAACTTGTCATCCTCAAACGGATGGACAAACTGAAGTTGTCAACAGAACTTTGCGTACACTTTTGCGTGCTATTCTTAAAATGAACTTGGATTGACATTTCTATGGACTTTATTTTGGGGTTGTCTAGGACTTAGAAGGGGAGGGATTCAATTTTTGGATTACTTTATGGGCTAAACTTTTCTCAATATTGTTGAAATCTACTACTTGTCATCCTCAAACGGATGGACAAACTGAAGTTGTCAATAGAACTTTGGGTACACTTTTGCGTGCTATTCTTAAAAAGAACTTGGATTGACATTTCTATGGAATTTATTTTGGGGTTGCCTAGTACTAAGAAGAGGAGGGATTCTATTTTTGGATTACTTTATGGGCTAAAATTTGCACAATAAAGTTGTAATCTTCTACTTGTCATCTTCAAACGAATGGACAAACTGAAGTTGTAAATAGAACTTTGAGAACACTTTTACGTGCTATTCTTAAAAGAACTTGGATTGACATTTCTATGGACTTTATTTTTGGGTTGCCTAGGACTAAGAAGGGGAGGGATTTTATTTATGGATTACTTTATGGGCTAAACTTTGCACAATAAAGTTGTAATCTACTACTTGTCATCCTCAAACGGATGGACAAACTGAAGTTGTAAATAGAACTTTGGGAACACTTTTGCGTGCTATTCTTAAAAGAACTTGGAATGACATTTCTATGGACTTTATTTTGGGGTTGCCTAGGACTAAGAAGGGGAGGGATTATATTTATGGATTACTTTATGGGCTAAACTTTGCTCAATATTGTTCTAATCTACAACTTGTCATCCTCAAACGGATGGACAAACTGAAGTTGTCAACAGAACTTTGGGTACACTTTTGCGTGCTATTCTTAAAAAGAACTTGGATTGACATTTCTATGAACTTTATTTTGGGGTTGCCTAGGACTAAGAAGGGGAGGGATTCTATTTTTGGATTACTTTATGGGCTAAACTTTGCTCAATATTGTTGTAATCTACTACTTGTCATCCTCAAACGGATGGACAAACTGAAGTTGTCAATAGAACTTTGGGTACACTTTTACGTGCTATTCTTAAAAAGAACTTGGATTGACATTTCTATGGACTTTATTTTGGGGTTGGCTAGGACTAAGAAGGGGAGGGATTCTATTTTTGGATTACTTTACGGGCTAAACTTTGCTCAATATTGTTGTAATCTACAACTTGTCATCCTCAAACGGATGGACAAACTGAAGTTGTCAACAGAACTTTGGGTACACTTTTGCGTGCTATTCTTAAAAAGAACTTGGATTGACATTTCTATGGACTTTATTTTGGGGTTTCCTAGGACTAAGAAGGCGAGGGATTCTATTTATGGATTACTTTATGGGCTAAACTTTGCACAATAAAGTTGTAATCTACTACTTATCATCTTCAAACGGATGGACAAACTGAAGTTGTCAATAGAACTTTGGGAACACTTTTGCGTGCTATTCTTAAAAGAACTTGGATTGACATTTCTATGGACTTTATTTTGGAGTTGCCTAGGACTAAGAAGGGGAGGGATTCTATTTTTGGATTACTTTATGGGCTAAACTTTGCTCAATATTGTTGTAATCTACTACTTGTCATCCTCAAACGGATGGACAAACTGAAGTTGTAAATAGAACTTTGGGAACACTTTTGCGTGCTATTCTTAAAAGAACTTGCAATGACATTTCTATGGACTTTATTTTGGGGTTGCCTAGGACTAAGAAGGGGAGGGATTCTATTTATGGATTACTTTATGGGCTAAACTTTGCTCAATATTGTTGTAATCTACAACTTGTCATCCTCAAACGGATGGACAAACTGAAGTTGTCAACAGAACTTTGGGTACACTTTTGCGTGCTATTCTTAAAAAAAACTTGGATTGACATTTCTATGGACTTTATTTTGGGGTTGCCTAGGACTAAGAAGTGGAGGGATTCAATTTTTTGATTACTTTATGGGCTAAATTTTGCTCAATATTTTTGTAATCTACTACTTGTCATCCTCAAACGGATGGACAAACTGAAGTTGTCAATAGAACTTTGTGTACACTTTTGCGTGCTATTCTTAAAAAGAACTTGGATTGACATTTCTATGGACTTTATTTTGGGGTTGTCTAGGACTAAGAAGGAGAGGGATTCTATTTTTGGATTACTTTATGGGCTAAACTTTGCACAATAAAGTTGTAATCTACTACTTGTCATCCTCAAACGGATGGACAAACTGAAGTTGTAAATAGAACTTTGGGAACACTTTTGCGTGCTATTCTTAAAAGAACTTGGATTGACATTTCTATGGACTTTATTTTGGGGTTGCCTAGGACTAAGAAGGGGAGGGATTCTTAAAAGAACTTTGATTGACATTTCTATGGACTTTATTTTGGGGTTGCCTAGGACTAAGAAGGGGAGGTATTCTATTTTTGGATTACTTTATGGGCTAAACTTTGCTCAATATTGTTGTAATCTACTACTTGTCATCCTCAAACGGATGGACAAACTGAAGTTGTCAATAGAACTTTGGGTACACTTTTGCGTGCTATTTTTAAAAGAACTTGCAATGACATTTCTATGGACTTTATTTTGGGGTTGCCTAGGACTAAGAAGGGGAGGGATTATATTTATGGATTACTTTATTGGCTAAACTTTGATCAATATTGTTGTAATCTACAACTTGTCATCCTCAAAGGGATGGACAAACTGAAGTTGTCAACAGAACTTTGGGTACACTTTTGCGTGCTATTCTTAAAAAGAACTTGGATTGACATTTCTATTGACTTTATTTTGGGGTTGCCTAGGACTAAGAAGGGAAGGGATTCTATTTTTGGATTACTTTATGGGCTAAACTTTGCCCAATATTGTTGTAATCTACTACTTGTCATCCTCAAACGGATGGAAAAACTGAAGTTGTAAATAGAACTTTGGGAACACTTTTGCGTGCTATTCTTAAAAAAACTTGGAATGACATTTCTATGGACTTTATTTTGGGGTTGCCTAGGACTAAGAAGGGGAGGGATTCTATTTATGGATTACTTTATGGGCTAAACTTTGCACAATAAAGTTGTAATCTACTACTTGTCATCCTCAAACGGATGGACAAACTGAAGTTGTCAATAGAACTTTGGGAACATTTTTTGCGTGCTATTCTTAAAAGAACTTGGAATGACATTTCTATGGACTTTATTTTGGGGTTGCCTAGGACTAAGAAGGGGAGGGATTATATTTATGGATTACTTTATGGGCTAAACTTTGCTCAATATTGTTGTAATCTACAACTTGTCATCCTCAAACAGATGGACAAACTGAAGTTGTCAACAGAACTTTGGGTACACTTTTGCGTGCTATTCTTAAAAAGAACTTGGATTGACATTTCTATGGACTTTATTTTGGGGTTTCCTAGGACTAAGAAGGCGAGGGATTATATTTATGGATTACTTTATGTGCTAAACTATGCACAATAAAGTTGTAATCTACTACTTGTCATCCTCAAACGGATGGACAAACTGAAGTTGTAAATAGAACTTTGGGAACACTTTTGCGTGCTATTCTTAAAAGAACTTGGATTGACATTTCTATGGACTTTATTTTGGGGTTTCCTAGGACTAAGAAGGGGAGGGATTCTTAAAAGAACTTTGATTGACATTTCTATGGACTTTATTTTGGGGTTGCCTAGGACTAAGAAGTGGAGGGATTCAATTTTTTGATTACTTTATGGGCTAAATTTTGCTCAATATTGTTGTAATCTACTACTTGTCATCCTCAAACGGATGGACAAACTGAAGTTGTCAATAGAACTTTGGGTACACTTTTGCGTGCTATTCTTAAAAAGAACTTGGATTGACATTTCTATGGACTTTATTTTGGGGTTGTCTAGGACTAAGAAGGAGAGGGATTCTATTTTTGGATTACTTTATGGGCTAAACTTTGCACAATAAAGTTGTAATCTACTACTTGTCATCCTCAAACGGATGGACAAACTGAAGTTGTAAATAGAACTTTGGGAACACTTTTGCGTGCTATTCTTAAAAGAACTTGGATTGACATTTCTATGGACTTTATTTTGGGGTTGCCTAGGACTAAGAAGGGGAGGGATTCTTAAAAGAACTTTGATTGACATTTCTATGGACTTTATTTTGGGGTTGCCTAGGACTAAGAAGGGGAGGTATTCTATTTTTGGATTACTTTATGGGCTAAACTTTGCTCAATATTGTTGTAATCTACTACTTGTCATCCTCAAACGGATGGACAAACTGAAGTTGTCAATAGAACTTTGGGTACACTTTTGCGTGCTATTTTTAAAAGAACTTGCAATGACATTTCTATGGACTTTATTTTGGGGTTGCCTAGGACTAAGAAGGGGAGGGATTATATTTATGGATTACTTTATTGGCTAAACTTTGCTCAATATTGTTGTAATCTACAACTTGTCATCCTCAAAGGGATGGAGAAACTGAAGTTGTCAACAGAACTTTGGGTACACTTTTGCGTGCTATTCTTAAAAAGAACTTGGATTGACATTTCTATGGACTTTATTTTGGGGTTGCCTAGGACTAAGAAGGGGAGGGATTCTATTTTTGGATTACTTTACGGGCTAAACTTTGCTCAATATTGTTGTAATCTACTACTTGTCATCCTCAAACGGATGGACAAACTGAAGTTGTCAATAGAACTTTGGGTACACTTTTACGTGCTATTCTTAAAAGAATTTGGATTGACATTTCTATGGACTTTATTTTGGGGTTGCCTAGGACTAAGAAGGGGAGGGATTCTATTTTTGGATTACTTTATGGGCTAAACTTTGCTCAATATTGTTGTAATCTACTACTTGTCATCCTCAAACGGATGGAAAAACTGAAGTTGTAAATAGAACTTTGGGAACACTTTTGCGTGCTATTCTTAAAAAAACTTGGAATGACATTTCTATGGACTTTATTTTGGGGTTGCCTAGGACTAAGAAGGGGAGGGATTCTATTTATGGATTACTTTATGGGCTAAACTTTGCACAATAAAGTTGTAATCTACTACTTGTCATCCTCAAACGGATGGACAAACTGAAGTTGTCAATAGAACTTTGGGAACATTTTTGCGTGCTATTCTTAAAAGAACTTGGAATGACATTTCTATGGACTTTATTTTGGGGTTGCCTAGGACTAAGAAGGGGAGGGATTATATTTATGGATTACTTTATGGGCTAAACTTTGCTCAATATTGTTGTAATCTACAACTTGTTATCCTCAAACAGATGGACAAACTGAAGTTGTCAACAGAACTTTGGGTACACTTTTGCGTGCTATTCTTAAAAAGAACTTGGATTGACATTTCTATGGACTTTATTTTGGGGTTTCCTAGGACTAAGAAGGCGAGGGATTATATTTATGGATTACTTTATGTGCTAAACTATGCACAATAAAGTTGTAATCTACTACTTGTCATCCTCAAACAGATGGACAAACTGAAGTTCTCAATAGAACTTTGGGTACACTTTTGCGTGCTATTCTTAAAAAGAACTTGGATTGATATTTCTATGGACTTTATTTTGGGGTTGCCTAGGACTAAGAAGGGGAGGGATTCTATTTTTGGATTACTTTATGGGCTAAACTTTGCTCAATATTGTTGTAATCTACTACTTGTCATCCTCAAACGGATGGAAAAACTGAAGTTGTAAATAGAACTTTGGGAACACTTTTGCGTGCTATTCTTAAAAAAACTTGGAATGACATTTCTATGGACTTTATTTTGGGGTTGCCTAGGACTAAGAAGGGGAGGGATTCTATTTATGGATTACTTTATGGGCTAAACTTTGCACAATAAAGTTGTAATCTACTACTTGTCATCTTCAAACGGATGGACAAACTGAAGTTGTCAATAGAACTTTGGGAACACTTTTGCGTGCTATTCTTAAAAGAACTTGGATTGACATTTCTATGGACTTTATTTTGGGGTTGCCTAGGACTAAGAAGGGGAGGGATTCTATTTTTGGATTACTTTATGGGCTAAACTTTGCTCAATATTGTTGTAATCTACTACTTGTCATCCTCAAACGGATGGACAAACTGAAGTTGTAAATAGAACTTTGGGAACACTTTTGCGTGCTATTCTTAAAAGAACTTGCAGTGACATTTCTATGGACTTTATTTTGGGGTTGCCTAGGACTAAGAAGGGAAGGGATTATATTTATGGATTACTTTATGGGCTAAACTTTGCTCAATATTGTTGTAATCTACAACTTGTCATCCTCAAACGGATGGACAAACTGAAATTTTCAACAGAACTTTGGGTACACTTTTGCGTGCTATTCTTAAAAAGAACTTGGATTGACATTTCTATGGACTTTATTTTGGGGTTGTCTAGGACTAAGAAGGAGAGGGATTCTATTTTTGGATTACTTTATGGGCTAAACTTTGCACAATAAAGTTGTAATCTACTACTTGTCATCCTCAAACGGATGGACAAACTGAAGATGTAAATAGAACTTTGGGAACACTTTTGCGTGTTATTCTTAAAAGAACTTGGATTGACATTTCTATGGACTTTATTTTGGGGTTGCCTAGGACTAAGAAGGGGAGGGATTCTTAAAAGAACTTTGATTGAAATTTCTATGGACTTTATTTTGGGGTTGCCTAGGACTAAGAAGGGGAGGTATTCTATTTTTGGATTACTTTATGGGCTAAACTTTGCTCAATATTGTTGTAATCTACTACTTGTCATCCTCAAACGGATGGACAAACTGAAGTTGTCAATAGAACTTTGGGTACACTTTTGCGTGCTATTTTTAAAAGAACTTGCAATGACATTTCTATGGACTTTATTTTGGGGTTGCCTAGGACTAACAAGGGGAGGGATTATATTTATGGATTACTTTATTGGCTAAACTTTGCTCAATATTGTTGTAATCTACAACTTGTCATCCTCAAAGGGATGGACAAACTGAAGTTGTCAACAGAACTTTGGGTACACTTTTGCATGCTATTCTTAAAAAGAACTTGGATTGACATTTCTATGGACTTTATTTTGGGGTTGCCTAGGACTAAGAAGGGGAGGGATTCTATTTTTGGATTACTTTACGGGCTAAACTTTGCTCAATATTGTTGTAATCTACTACTTGTCATCATCAAACGGATGGACAAACTGAAGTTGTAAATAGAACTTTGGGAACACTTTTGCGTGCTATTCTTAAAAGAACTTGGAATGACATTTCTATGGACATTATTTTGGGGTTGCCTAGGACTAAGAAGGGGAGGGATTTTATTTATGGATTACTTTATGGGCTAAACTTTGCACAATAAAGTTGTAATCTACTACTTGTCATCCTCAAACGGATGGACAAACTGAAGTTGTCAATAGAACTTTGGGAACACTTTTGCGTGCTATTCTTAAAAGAACTTGGATTGACATTTCTATGGACTTTATTTTGGGGTTTCCTAGGACTAAGAAGGGGAGGGATTCTATTTTTGGATTACTTTACGGGCTAAACTTTGCTCAATATTGTTGTAATCTACTACTTGTCATCCTCAAACGGATGGACAAACTGAAGTTGTCAATAGAACTTTGGGTACACTTTTGCGTGCTATTCTTAAAAGAACTTGGATTGACATTTCTATGGACTTTATTTTGGGGTTGCCTAGGACTAAGAAGGGGAGGGATTCTATTTTTGGATTACTTTATGGGCTAAACTTTGCTCAATATTGTTGTAATCTACTACTTGTCATCCTCAAACGGATGGACAAACTGAAGTTGTAAATAGAACTTTGGAAAAACTTTTGCGTGCTATTCTTAAAAGAACTTGGAATGACATTTCTATGGACTTTATTTTGGGGTTGCCTAGGACTAAGAAGGGGAGGGATTATATTTATGGATTACTTTATGGGCTAAACTTTGCTCAATATTGTTGTAATCTACAACTTGTCATCCTCAAACGGATGGACAAACTGAAGTTGTCAACAGAACTTTGCGTACACTTTTGCGTGCTATTCTTAAAAAGAACTTGGATTGACATTTCTATGGACTTTATTTGGGGTTGTCTAGGACTTAGAAGGGGAGGGATTCAATTTTTGGATTACTTTATGGGCTAAACTTTTCTCAATATTGTTTAAATCTACTACTTGTCATCCTCAAACGGATGGACAAACTGAAGTTGTCAATAGAACTTTGGGTACACTTTTGCGTGCTATTCTTAAAAAGAACTTGGATTGACATTTCTATGGACTTTATTTTGGGGTTGCCTAGGACTAAGAAGGGGAGGGATTCTATTTTTGGATTACTTTATGGGCTAAAATTTGCACAATAAAGTTGTAATCTACTACTTGTCATCTTCAAACGAATGGACAAACTGAAGTTGTAAATAGAACTTTGAGAACACTTTTGCGTGCTATTCTTAAAAGAACTTGGATTGACATTTCTATGGACTTTATTTTGGGGTTGCCTAGGACTAAGAAGGGGAGGGATTTTATTTATGGATTACTTTATGGGCTAAACTTTGCACAATAAAGTTGTAATCTACTACTTGTCATCCTCAAACGGATGGACAAACTGAAGTTGTAAATAGAACTTTGGGAACACTTTTGCGTGCTATTCTTAAAAGAACTTGGAATGACATTTCTATGGACTTTATTTTTGGGTTGCCTAGGACTAAGAAGGGGAGGGATTATATTTATGGATTACTTTATGGGCTAAACTTTGCTCAATATTGTTCTAATCTACAACTTGTCATCCTCAAACGGATGGACAAACTGAAGTTGTCAACAGAACTTTGGGTACACTTTTGCGTGCTATTCTTAAAAAGAACTTGGATTGACATTTCTATGAACTTTATTTTGGGGTTGCCTAGGACTAAGAAGGGGAGGGATTCTATTTTTGGATTACTTTATGGGCTAAACTTTGCTCAATAATGTTGTAATCTACAACTTGTCATCCTCAAACGGATGGACAAACTGAAATTTTCAACATAACTTTGGGTACACTTTTGCGTGCTATTCTTAAAAAGAACTTGGATTGACATTTCTATGGACTTTATTTTGGGGTTGCCTAGGACTAAGAAGTGGAGGGATTCAATTTTTGGATTACTTTATGGGCTAAATATTGCTCAATATTGTTGTAATCTACTACTTGTCATCCTGAAACGGATGGACAAACTGAAGTTGTCAATAGAACTTTGGGAACACTTTTGCGTGCTATTCTTAAAAGAACTTGGAATGACATTTCTATGGACTTTATTTTGGGGTTGCCTAGGACTAAGAAGGGGAGGGATTATATTTATGGATTACTTTATGGGCTAAACTTTGCTCAATATTGTTGTAATCTACAACTTGTCATCCTCAAACGGATGGACAAACTGAAGTTGTCAACAGAACTTTGGGTACACTTTTGCGTGCTATTCTTAAAAAGAACTTGGATTGACATTTCTATGGACTTTATTTTGGGGTTTCCTAGTGTAAGGCCCGAGATGTCATCATTTTGTGAGAACCCGAAAATTAAATAATTGATTTAAATTATTGAATGGCATTTTTGTGATTTTCGGATGGCATTTTCGTAATTATTTGAGGAAAATGGCATTTTCGTAATTATTGGATGGCAATGGCATTTTCGTAATTATTGGAGGCAATGGCATTTTCGTAATTATTGGATGGCAATGGCATTTTCGTAATTATTGGAGGCAATGGCATTTTCGTAATTATTGAGTAAATTGGGCAAAAATTGAGAGGAAACACGTGTGATAGCCATGCAATGATATATATTACATTTTGCCTTCATCTCAAGTGTAGAAATCGAGATAAGCTACGGGGGATTCCAAAATTTCTTCGTACCTTCATATTGCGATTTGGCGAGATTTAATTATTAGATTTGTAATCCGGACACAGTACCGTACTCCTCTCGTCGACAGCTACTACAGGACGTAAGTTTTATTGATTTATGATATCATTTGAAATTATGATATTGTCATAATTGAATGGGATTCATATATGATGTTCTTGATATGTTAGACATCATAGAATTGAAGTCAGATTAAAGAACAGACTGTTTCTGTATTTGTTATGATTTGTGAAAGATATTGACTGAGATTCTATATTAGAATTGTGTTAGTATTCAGAGTATGAATTGTATTGACACAAATTATGAAGTCTGATATTTTATCTGTGATGTTGAGACCGACGGGGTTATCAAGACTGTGTTGCTATACCGTTGAAACATCAGTTGATTCAGATTATTTAGATTCAGAAATGAATTCGATTGTATTGTGATATCGGTGATATGAAGTAGATTGTATCTTGTTCAGATATTGATCAGATTATGTACTGATTTGAGTATTGATCAGAACAGATTGTGTCTTGAGTTATTCACTGATACAGCGTATTCGATATTGTCATTTCAGATTTGATATGGACAGATTCGAGACATCGTCTTCGTCAGATCAGGAAGACAAAGGTATAATTCATGTGATATTCGGGAAGCATAACTCAAATTAGATTAATTTGAGTTTCCCAATAAAATCACATACTAGATTATTTTTTATATTCTTACCTGATTATGCTTTGATTATAGAATTGTATTCAAGCATGTAAGATAATTGTGATATTCAGTTATGAATATGATTATGCTTTGTTTACAGATTGTTATTCATTGCATTTAAGATAGGAAAGTCTTGACAGCCATTGTCAGACTTCTAGACGTTCGGTGTATCTCAACTTAGGAGTAGCCATTACTCCTATTGCCAGCCGTCGATACAGCTCGGACCGAAGTCTAGGAATAAGACGTACAGTCGCCCCGAGTGGTTGGGTAGGTGACAGTCAGTGACGTCTTATTCACCCCGGGATCCCTAGAGTTATAGTTGAGTCAAGTCTAGACATGATTTGATTAGATTAGCATGCGTAGATGAATTGGTTTCATAGACTATGGAACCTATTGTTAATACTTTCAGTCATGACAGCATGTTTCATGATTTAGACTATTTACATGCATGTTTATCTGATTTGCATTGCATGTTTAGTTAGATTAGATTTCATAGATGATGAACTCTATTACTATTGTTATTGCTTTTATGCATGACAGCATGTTTCATGTATCATTATGTGTATATGCATGTTTACCATGTTTTATACTGGGATTTATTCTCACCGGAGTTATCCGGCTGTTGTCTTGTTTTGTATGTGTGCATGACAACAGGTGGGGCAAGATCAGGGTCGAGAAAACGACGAGAGAAGACGAGTTTAGCGTGGTGATTCCGGACTTACTGTAGACATGTTTTATTACTTGAATTTAGTAACTAAACCTTAGACTTAGATTGTACAGTATTGTACTTTTATACTGAAAAGTATTGTATACTGAGATGTATATTATTTAGATTCCATTACCTTCCGCATTTGCATTTTAAAAAGAAAAATTTTTAGACCCTGTTTATCAGAACTGAGCAATTAAATCCCAACGATGATTAAGAAGATGATTAGCGTCCGGGTCCCCACAACAGGTGGATACTGAGATGTATATTATTTAGATTCCATTACCTTCCGCATTTGCATTTTAAAAAGAAAAATTTTTAGACCCTGTTTATCAGAACTGAGCAATTAAATCCCAACGATGATTAAGAAGATGATTAGCGTCCGGGTCCCCACAACAGGTGGTATCAGAGCGATAGGTCCTTTAGATTGAGATAGTCAGAGTTGATAGATTCTTTAGACTGAGATAGAAGAGAATGAGCGGGGTAGATTGAATTTTTTTCCTTGCATGTGATTGCTAGCATGAGAATTATGTTAATGTTGACTTGCATGATGTGTGCTAGCATGATTTATCGCTTTCCCTATTACATGTTGTTTGTTATCTGAATTGATTGCAGCATGTAATGGTTAAGCCTGAATCAGAACCGAGTCTGGATCAGAGGTATATGATCAGAGGAGGGCTGAGACAGATTGTATAGATTGGGTACTAATCTGTTTGATATTCAGATATACCGCCTCGGAGATTTCCAGAAAGGGGTAGCACTTCGTCTGAACAGATGGATGTATCAGAAGCTCAGCTAGAAGAAAAGATGAAAGAGTTTGAGTTATTACAGCCGCCGATTCTGAGTGGTACCGAGACATCTGAAGATTGTCAGAACTGGTTTGATGATATAGAAATCTTGTTTGATTTGCTTGATTGTACAGATGAACAGAGGGTTAAAATGGTGCCTTATCAGTTACGAGAAGCCGCCAGGAGTTGGTGGATTACCAGTACAAGAATGTGGGCACAGAGAGGTACAGTGATTTCGTGGGAAATATTCAGAACTGAATTCTATCGAAGATTTTTCTCAGCTTCGTATCGGGAGAACAAGAAATTAGAGTTTGAAAATTTGAGCCAAGGGCAGCTGAATATTGACCAATATATTGCTAAATTCTCTACTCTACTGCATTTTGCTCCTCATTTAGCTGGGAATGATGAAGCTGTAGTGAATCAATTCCTCAGAGGGTTGAATTCAGAGGTAGTTGCATTTATGAATTTGCAACGACCGTACCATTTTGCTGATATCTTGAGTAGAGCAAAGAGAGCGGAGATGAGTCTGATTAGACAATTGACCAGGTTGTGTGTGAAGCCACCCCAGACACAGCAGTCCCCTCTTCGAATTGAGCGTGGCAGCACGAGTGGAAAGCAAGATTTGCTGAAAGCTTAAAAGAAGCCATTCAAGAAGATGGGAAGTGGTTTATCTAGCTCCAGCGGTTCTAGTCCGAGTTATAATGGAGTGTATTGCAGGAGTTGCGGAGGGAGACATCCCACCGAGCAATGCTAGGGAGTGACTGGTAGATGCAATATTTGTGGACAGCCGGGACACTTTGTTAAAGTCTGTCCTCAGAAGCGTTCCCGAAGATTGTAGGGAACAAAGTTCAATTGAAAACACAGATCCAGAATTCACAACAGGTACTATTCTTTATGATTCTATTGCATATGTATTGATATATACTAATGCATTCCTTAAGAATATCTTTGACTGAGTTGCATGGAGATATGTTGTATCTGTTGGGTTTATATGTACTGTAGTATTGATGTCCTTGCTTGTTGAGGAAATGTTGATATCAGAGATTGCTGAACATGTTGTATACTACAGTAAGATGAGAATGAAATAGAGATAGATTATGATGTACTTGGGCTTTCTGATTTGAACGCATTATTGATATGTATATGCTGAACAAGTACAGATATATTGTAGAATTTTTCCAGAAATGGTAAGAGTCAGATCAGAGATGACTGATCAGTGGAGAGGATTCTAGATTTAGAATACCTTTGATATCTGTATTGTATATGACTCGATTAGTATAGAAAGGGGCAGATTGCATCCTTATGTATTCAGTAGACCCACTGAAATCGAGCCTAGCATTGGCAGATTCGCCAGTGATATATAGGTCGGCTGATATCTGCCTAGATAAGATTTCAGATTTGTAGATAGATTTCAGAAGCGAATTACGATTCCGTATTGTTTGTCTGTTAGAGTCAGTACAGAACGATATTGAATATTTAAAGATTTTGTTGAATATTCAGAGAACGGTGAGTATTGTATACAGAAATTACTCAGGTATGAATCATAATTGAAACAGATTGTATTCAGAATATGTGATATCTGCAGTTTGTATACCGATTTATGTGCACAGTTGAGACAGAAATCAGCGACGGTAAACGACACAGGTAACAGATATATCAGAATTAGCGGAAATGTCAGAAAGTCAGAATTGCTGAGTTTTACAGATTTTCTTATTCTCTTATTCTCTTATTATGTTATATCTGATTGCGTATTGTGATTGATCTAAATCAGTATTTGAGACATCTTATATTGTTTGGGAGCATATTCTATTTGCAGATGATTTGGGGCACTGTGAAGATTGATCAGTAGTCAGAATTATCAGTATTGCCAGCAAACGTTATTTTATGAGTTTTCTTAAACTCACTAGATCTGTATAGGTTGTTTTATCTCGAATCTGATTGATATTACTGTGGTTTGCATGTATGTTTGATACCGAATATTGTAAACAGTTGAGAGTTGCAACAATTCAGAAATATGAGATCAGAATGTATCAGAATGTTTCAGAATTGTATAACAGAATTGATATCGATAATCAGAGCCAAATACCAGGTAGGTATATTTTTTTTAACTTATATTATTAACTGATTGGTTTGTATCGAATAGTTCGAATCTGAGATGACAGATGGTGTCAGAAACAGATAGTAGTAGATTCAGTTTTCAGTTTGATGATTGAGAATGTATTTTGTTCGAACAGATAGTTGTGATATAGACAGATGAGATTAGTTATAACAGAATTGTATTGAAATGTTGGCAGAAATTGTATTGATATGTATGAATCGCTAACAGAAAAGAAAGAAAGATAGACATCAGAAGATTCATTACAGAATTGTATAGTTTTAAATAGAAATGGGAGTACATTTCTATAGGCTTCGTAATGAAATTACTGTCATTTTACAGATTGTAATATGATATGATTAAGATTGACAGATTGTTCAATCTATATCTATCAGTTTGTACCAGATTACGTACAAACAGAACTAGATGACATAAGATCGATGTCAAAGAAAGGTTCAGATGGAACAGAAAATTTAAGTAGAATATGTCAGATTATGATTTTGATGGAGTTTGTAGTCGTGACAGAATAGATCATAAACTCTCTCGTAGATGGTTTTATAGATTGACAGACCGTCAGAATATATTAGCCAGAGATTGGAAGATTTTTGTACAGCTTTAGTGCTGGATGTTAGCACTAATTGATATGACTTATTATCATGACATGACAATATCTAGCAGCCTACCAGAGTGGTAACAAGATAGTTACAGTCAGGACAGTATACAGTGAATACTATAGATTTCTAATTCTTTTGAAGAAAGTTCGAAGGAAGATGAAGATAGTTCAGAATAGACAGACTTAAGAAACCAACGTTAGATGATGACGATGGGTATTTGAAGCTGAAGACTGTATATGTCCTTAATTGAGATAAACAGATTGGATCACCACTACTGGTATTGCTTTGTTATGAACTATGATTGGTCTATCCAGAAGTTGTATAGCCAATATTCTAAGATTGATTCTATCAGAATTATTTCGAATGGTATTATAAGATTGTACTTGTCGAACTACTAGTCCAGATTGGAATTAGAATCAGTAGAAGTAAGAGGCTTCAGAATGAAGACTATTCTGCTGTTGAAAAATCAGTAGAGCTGTCCTGATATGAGATTGAGATTTCAGAATTGATTCCGTGAGGGGAGTTTTGATTTAAACTCTGTATATATGTCCTCTGATATCTCCGAAGTGATTGTTTATAAGTTCGGGGACAAACTCAGATCTAAGAGGGGGAGAAATGTAAGGCCCGAGATGTCATCATTTTGTGAGAACCCGAAAATTAAATAATTGATTTAAATTATTGAATGGCATTTTTGTGATTTTCGGATGGCATTTTCGTAATTATTTGAGGAAAATGGCATTTTCGTAATTATTGGATGGCAATGGCATTTTCGTAATTATTGGAGGCAATGGCATTTTCGTAATTATTGGATGGCAATGGCATTTTCGTAATTATTGGAGGCAATGGCATTTTCGTAATTATTGAGTAAATTGGGCAAAAATTGAGAGGAAACACGTGTGATAGCCATGCAATGATATATATTACATTTTGCCTTCATCTCAAGTGTAGAAATCGAGATAAGCTACGGGGGATTCCAAAATTTCTTCGTACCTTCATATTGCGATTTGGCGAGATTTAATTATTAGATTTGTAATCCGGACACAGTACCGTACTCCTCTCGTCGACAGCTACTACAGGACGTAAGTTTTATTGATTTATGATATCATTTGAAATTATGATATTGTCATAATTGAATGGGATTCATATATGATGTTCTTGATATGTTAGACATCATAGAATTGAAGTCAGATTAAAGAACAGACTGTTTCTGTATTTGTTATGATTTGTGAAAGATATTGACTGAGATTCTATATTAGAATTGTGTTAGTATTCAGAGTATGAATTGTATTGACACAGATTATGAAGTCTGATATTTTATCTGTGATGTTGAGACCGACGGGGTTATCAAGACTGTGTTGCTATACCGTTGAAACATCAGTTGATTCAGATTATTTAGATTCAGAAATGAATTCGATTGTATTGTGATATCGTTGATATGAAGTAGATTGTATCTTGTTCAGATATTGATCAGATTATGTACTGATTTGAGTATTGATCAGAACAGATTGTGTCTTGAGTTATTCACTGATACAGCGTATTCGATATTGTCATTTCAGATTTGATATGGACAGATTCGAGACATCGTCTTCGTCAGATCAGGAAGACAAAGGTATAATTCATGTGATATTCGGGAAGCATAACTCAAATTAGATTAATTTGAGTTTCCCAATAAAATCACATACTAGATTATTGTTTATATTCTTACCTGATTATGCTTTGATTATAGAATTGTATTCAAGCATGTAAGATAATTGTGATATTCAGTTATGAATATGATTATGCTTTGTTTACAGATTGTTATTCATTGCATTTAAGATAGGAAAGTCTTGACAGCCATTGTCAGACTTCTAGACGTTCGGTGTATCTCAACTTAGGAGTAGCCATTACTCCTATTGCCAGCCGTCGATACAGCTCGGACCGAAGTCTAGGAATAAGACGTACAGTCGCCCCGAGTGGTTGGGTAGGTGACAGTCAGTGACGTCTTATTCACCCCGGGATCCCTAGAGTTATAGTTGAGTCAAGTCTAGACATGATTTGATTAGATTAGCATGCGTAGATGAATTGGTTTCATAGACTATGGAACCTATTGTTAATACTTTCAGTCATGACAGCATGTTTCATGATTTAGACTATTTACATGCATGTTTATCTGATTTGCATTGCATGTTTAGTTAGATTAGATTTCATAGATTGTAATAGCCCAGCCCGGTGTACGGTGCAGTTTAAGATTTGCATGTTATTTGGGTTATTTGATTAGTCGTTTATAGTTGTGTTTTGGGCTATAGTATTATTGGTTATTATTTATTTGAGGTATTAGTTGGTGTTGATTGTTCGTTTCAGCGTTTCGGATCGATTTTAGTTGAGTTTGTACTGTTCATTGCCGTGAGTAGAGTGCACCCGCGCTCTCAGAGGAGTGCCCCCGCGGTGTACTATTCATCATTTTGCATTTGGAAGGCCGTGGCACCACCGCACCCGCGGCAGTGCAAGGACCGCACCCGCGGTGTGCACCGCACCCGCGGTGCTTACAGCGCCGCACCCGCGGTCCCAGTTGTGCAGAATTTTATGGTTGGCCGAAAGCATGGCGCACCCGCGGTGCTTGTGTTGGCGCACCCGCGGTGGAGGTATGGGCGAGATATTTAGTGCTTTTTGGAGTGGTTGGCCATCACTTTACCCATTCTTTTCCTTTCATTTTCGAGTTTCCTCTCATTTCCAAGGGTTTTCTCCATTTTCTTTTGCTTCCTACCTTTGATTCTTGGATTTGTTTGGATTTCCGAGTTGAGATCGAGCTTCTACGTGGTAAGAGGTAGCTTTGGTAAGTTTTTGGTGCATTTATCTCATGGTTTAGAGTTGAGAGTTTTGTTGGGTTTGTTGTTCTTATGGATTTATGGATTTATTGTCATGGATTCTTGGATATAGAGTTGATATTGGTGTTATTTATGGATTATTGTTGTAGGTGGTGAATCAAGAGCTAAGTTGAGGTGTTCTATTGGGTTGTAAGTGGAATTTCATCCTTTTTGCTCACATGATTGATATATGTATTGTGTTTTAAAGGTTTCAAAGTGTTATTCCCTTCCATTGAGCCATTGCTATGTATTCATTTCATTGATTATCTATTGGAGGCATTGTATGTCTCACCATTGTTATAAAAGGGAATACAAGATATATTATGAGATTGCGAAACGACGGCCTTAAATGCTATTGAGAATTCAAATGTTTTATTGGATTGATTAATCATAGCCATAGCATTGCATGCAATTAGATGATCATCGACCATAGGCTTTTATCCCCTCACAGTTATCGGTATTTATATCGATGGGATATTGGCAACCACAGACAGAGATACTATTGATATCAATCCAACCATAGAAAGGAGAATACCATCGTATTGCTATCTATTGCTATGCTATTGCTACAGTTATTGCTACAGTATTCATGTTTCAGAGTCGATGGTATTTATGATTTAAAAGCTATGTTTTACAGAGTATACTATATATCATTACTATGTAGAGTTCCACTTGCTGAGATTTATTCTCATTCCAGTTATTTCATGTGATGCAGATCAGAGTGGCGACCCGGGACGTTGACTGTGGATTGGGGTCATATGCATACACCGTTGGAAGGAATATTTTGGCCATGATCATAGGAATGATGTTTTGTATTTTGTTATACCTTTTGAATGATCATGTATTTATTTTGGTTGTAAAATGTTTAAAGAAAATGTATTTTGAAACTCCTTCCATATTTTAAAGAAAATTATTTTTATTCCGCTGCGTATTTTATTTAAAGAGGTCAGGGGTGTTACAATTGGTATCAGAGCGGTGTTCTTCGGACCAATGCATATGACTTCGTCTACTTTCAACTGTCCGGGTATGTTTTCTTGCATCTATCCATTGTTATATATTGATTTGTATCTTGTGAGCTATTGTAGAGTAGAGGATGCCACCTAAGAGGAAAGCAGTAGAGGGTGAGGATAGTTCTTCCTCGAGAGTTGTCGACGAGTTCGGTAAGTTACTGAGAGAGCAGGCTAAGGTCCATAGTGAGCAGATCCAGCAGTTGCTCCGATTGCAAGGAGCAGGTCAGGGTAGAGGTCAGGTTAGAGGGCAAGTTGCTCCAGTCGTTGGCACCGATGGTATCTTTTCTGCGTTTAAGAGCATGGATCCGCCAGAGTTTTCAGGGAGCACCGATCCTTTAGTTGCTGTAGAGTGGGTCAAGGCTTTAGAGGCGATCTTCGATCATCTCAGTTATTCAGATAGAGACCGTATCAGTTGTGCTGTTTTCATGTTGGTTAAAGCTGCTCGCATTTGGTGGAATGCGACCAAGGTTGGAGTTGATGTTTCTACCTTGAAGTGGACAGAGTTTACAGAGTTGTTCTATGACAAGTATTTCCCCGATGCACTTAGAGCGAGGAAGGTTACGGAGTTCTTGGAACTTAGACAGGGGAGCATGGATGTTGGTGAGTATATTCTGAAGTTTGAGGAGGGTTGCTTGTTTGCCCCGTATGTTGCTTCCAATGACAAGGATAAAGGCGCTCATTTCATTCGAGGCCTTAGAGCAGAGATTCGTAGAGATATCAATATGTCCAAGGCTGTGACTTTCAAGGAGATTGTGTCCAAGGCATTGTTGGCCGAGCAGGATGAGAAAGACATTGCCCGGGAGAGGCAAGCGAGGAGGAGCCAGAGTTCGAGTCAGCAAGGTGGAGATCGATTCAAGGAGAAAGACAAGATGGATTTGAGTCTTAGACCACCGACAGTCCCATCTGATTCAGAGAAGCCTTTATGTCCTAGGTGTGGTCGTCATCATTGGGGAGAGTGCAGATATGGCACTCATACTTGTTATCGTTGTGGCACGGCAGGCCACGTTGCCAGAGATTGTCCTCAGGGAGCCAGTACAGGTACTTCGCTGGTCCTTCCTTTTATTTCTTGTTTTGAGGATTGAAAGATTGCTGTGTAGAGGTTGTGATGGGCTTTTGGTTTTTTTTGTTGATGTGGATAGTATGGTTAAGTTGAATATTGGTTATATTGATGTAGTGATAGAGTTTGTTGATGTGTTTGAGCTTGATGTGCCTGGTTTGCCTCCGGTCAGAGATAGGAAGTTTGTGATTGCTTTGATGGTCCCTGGACTCATTGCTCGTTTATCAGCATTAGTTATTAAGGCTTTATTGGCGGACAGGATCCGTAGAGAGTAGACTGTTGATGTTCGGTTGATAGAGATGAAAGCTAGAGCAGAGGATAGAGGTACCTTAGAGTTTAGAGTGTTTGGTGATGGTTTGGTGATCTTCAGAGGATGTATTTGGGTTCCTGTGTCGATCGTGACTGATCCTGATCCTAGATTTACTTCAGAGTTTTGGAAGAGTTTGCATAGAGCTTTGGGTTCGAGGTTAGCATTTAGTGCAGCTTTTCACCCTCAGAGCGGCAGTCAATCAGAGAAAGTCATTCAGAGTATAGAGGATATGATCAGAGTTGGTGCTATCGATTATCCAGAGCCATTGGACTTGACGCAGAGTTTGGCATTGTTATAGTTCTTTCGAGAAATCATTTGATAGAAGAGGCTACGTGGGAATCAGAGGTTGAATTGAGAGAGAGGTATCATGAGTTGTTAGTACAGTGTCGTCAATTTCGAGGACGAAATTCCTCTAAGGAGGGGAGATTGTAATAGCCCAGCCCGGTGTACGGTGCAGTTTAAGATTTGCATGTTATTTGGGTTATTTGATTAGTCGTTTATAGTTGTGTTTTGGGCTATAGTATTATTGGTTATTATTTATTTGAGGTATTAGTTGGTGTTGATTGTTCGTTTCAGCGTTTCGGATCGATTTTAGTTGAGTTTGTACTGTTCATTGCCGTGAGTAGAGTGCACCCGCGCTCTCAGAGGAGTGCCCCCGCGGTGTACTATTCATCATTTTGCATTTGGAAGGCCGTGGCACCACCGCACCCGCGGCAGTGCAAGGACCGCACCCGCGGTGTGCACCGCACCCGCGGTGCTTACAGCGCCGCACCCGCGGTCCCAGTTGTGCAGAATTTTATGGTTGGCCGAAAGCATGGCGCACCCGCGGTGCTTGTGTTGGCGCACCCGCGGTGGAGGTATGGGCGAGATATTTAGTGCTTTTTGGAGTGGTTGGCCATCACTTTACCCATTCTTTTCCTTTCATTTTCGAGTTTCCTCTCATTTCCAAGGGTTTTCTCCATTTTCTTTTGCTTCCTACCTTTGATTCTTGGATTTGTTTGGATTTCCGAGTTGAGATCGAGCTTCTACGTGGTAAGAGGTAGCTTTGGTAAGTTTTTGGTGCATTTATCTCATGGTTTAGAGTTGAGAGTTTTGTTGGGTTTGTTGTTCTTATGGATTTATGGATTTATTGTCATGGATTCTTGGATATAGAGTTGATATTGGTGTTATTTATGGATTATTGTTGTAGGTGGTGAATCAAGAGCTAAGTTGAGGTGTTCTATTGGGTTGTAAGTGGAATTTCATCCTTTTTGCTCACATGATTGATATATGTATTGTGTTTTAAAGGTTTCAAAGTGTTATTCCCTTCCATTGAGCCATTGCTATGTATTCATTTCATTGATTATCTATTGGAGGCATTGTATGTCTCACCATTGTTATAAAAGGGAATACAAGATATATTATGAGATTGCGAAACGACGGCCTTAAATGCTATTGAGAATTCAAATGTTTTATTGGATTGATTAATCATAGCCATAGCATTGCATGCAATTAGATGATCATCGACCATAGGCTTTTATCCCCTCACAGTTATCGGTATTTATATCGATGGGATATTGGCAACCACAGACAGAGATACTATTGATATCAATCCAACCATAGAAAGGAGAATACCATCGTATTGCTATCTATTGCTATGCTATTGCTACAGTTATTGCTACAGTATTCATGTTTCAGAGTCGATGGTATTTATGATTTAAAAGCTATGTTTTACAGAGTATACTATATATCATTACTATGTAGAGTTCCACTTGCTGAGATTTATTCTCATTCCAGTTATTTCATGTGATGCAGATCAGAGTGGCGACCCGGGACGTTGACTGTGGATTGGGGTCATATGCATACACCGTTGGAAGGAAGATTTTGGCCATGATCAAAGGAATGATGTTTTGTATTTTGTTATACCTTTTGAATGATCATGTATTTATTTTGGTTGTAAAATGTTTAAAGAAAATGTATTTTGAAACTCCTTCCATATTTTAAAGAAAATTATTTTTATTCCGCTGCGTATTTTATTTAAAGAGGTCAGGGGTGTTACATAGATGATGAACTCTATTACTATTGTTATTGCTTTTATGCATGACAGCATGTTTCATGTATCATTATGTGTATATGCATGTTTACCATGTTTTATACTGGGATTTATTCTCGCCGGAGTTATCCGGCTGTTGTCTTGTTTTGTATGTGTGCATGACAACAGGTGGGGCAAGATCAGGGTCGAGAAAACGACGAGAGAAGACGAGTTTAGCGTGGTGATTCCGGACTTACTGTAGACATGTTTTATTACTTGAATTTAGTAACTAAACCTTAGACTTAGATTGTACAGTATTGTACTTTTATACTGAAAAGTATTGTATACTGAGATGTATATTATTTAGATTCCATTACCTTCCGCATTTGCATTTTAAAAAGAAAAATTTTTAGACCCTGTTTATCAGAACTGAGCAATTAAATCCCAACGATGATTAAGAAGATGATTAGCGTCCGGGTCCCCACACCTAGGACTAAGAAGGCGAGGGATTATATTTATGGATTACTTTATGTGCTAAACTTTGCACAATAAAGTTGTAATCTACTACTTGTCATCCTCAAACGGATGGACAAACTGAAGTTCTCAATAGAACTTTGGGTACACTTTTGCGTGCTATTATTAAAAAGAACTTGTAATGATATTTCTATGGACTTTATTTTGGGGTTGCCTAGGACTAAGAAGGGGAGGGATTCTATTTTTGGATTACTTTATGGGCTAAACTTTGCTCAATATTGTTGTAATCTACTACTTGTCATCCTCAAACGGATGGAAAAACTGAAGTTGTAAATAGAACTTTGAGAACACTTTTGCGTGCTATTCTTAAAAAAACTTGGAATGACATTTCTATGGACTTTATTTTGGGGTTTCCTAGGACTAAGAAGGCGAGGGATTCTATTTATGGATTACTTTATGGGCTAAACTTTGCACAATAAAGTTGTAATCTACTACTTGTCATCTTCAAACGGATGGACAAACTGAAGTTGTCAATAGAACTTTGGGAACACTTTTGCGTGCTATTCTTAAAAGAACTTGGATTGACATTTCTATGGACTTTATTTTGGGGTTGCCTAGGACTAAGAAGGGGAGGGATTCTATTTTTGGATTACTTTATGGGCTAAACTTTGCTCAATATTGTTGTAATCTACTACTTGTCATCCTCAAACGGATGGACAAACTGAAGTTGTAAATAGAACTTTGGGAACACTTTTGCGTGCTATTCTTAAAAGAACTTGCAATGACATTTCTATGGACTTTATTTTGGGGTTGCCTAGGACTAAGAAGGGAAGGGATTATATTTATGGATTACTTTATGGGCTAAACTTTTCTCAATATTGTTGTAATCTACAACTTGTCATCCTCAAACGGATGGACAAACTGAAATTTTCAACAGAACTTTGGGTACACTTTTGCGTGCTATTCTCAAAAAAAACTTGGATTGACATTTCTATGGATTTTATTTTGGGGTTGCCTAGGACTAAGAAGTGGAGGGATTCAATTTTTGGATTACTTTATGGGCTAAATTTTGCTCAATATTGTTGTAATCTACTACTTGTCATCCTCAAACGGATGGACAAACTGAAGTTGTCAATAGAACTTTGGGTACACTTTTGCGTGGTATTCTTAAAAAGAACTTAGATTGACATTTCTATGGACTTTATTTTGGGGTTGTCTAGGACTAAGAAGGAGAGGGATTCTATTTTTGGATTACTTTATGGGCTAAACTTTGCACAATAAAGTTGTAATCTACTACTTGTCATCCTCAAACGGATGGACAAACTGAAGTTGTAAATAGAACTTTGGGAACACTTTTGCGTGCTATTCTTAAAAGAACTTGGATTGACATTTCTATGGACTTTATTTTGGGGTTGCCTAGGACTAAGAAGGGGAGGGATTCTTAAAAGAACTTTGATTGACATTTCTATGGACTTTATTTTGGGGTTGTCTAGGACTAAGAAGGGGAGGTATTCTATTTTTGGATTACTTTATGGGCTAAACTTTGCTCAATATTGTTGTAATATACTACTTGTCATCCTCAAACGGATGGACAAACTGAAGTTGTCAATAGAACTTTGGGTACACTTTTGCGTGCTATTCTTAAAAGAACTTGCAATGACATTTCTATGGACTTTATTTTGGGGTTGCCTAGGACTAAGAAGGGGAGGGATTATATTTATGGATTACTTTATTGGCTAAACTTTGCTCAATATTGTTGTAATCTACAACTTGTCATCCTCAAAGGGATGGACAAACTGAAGTTGTCAACAGAACTTTGGGTACACTTTTGCGTGCTATTCTTAAAAAGAACTTGGATTGACATTTCTATGGACTTTATTTTGGGGTTGCCTAGGACTAAGAAGGGGAGGGATTCTATTTTTGGATTACTTTACGGGCTAAACTTTGCTCAATATTGTTGTAATCTACTTCTTGTCATCCTCAAACAGATGGACAAACTGAAGTTGTCAATAGAACTTTGGGTACACTTTTACGTGCTATTCTTAAAAGAATTTGGATTGATATTTCTATGGACTTTATTTTGGGGTTGCCTAGGACTAAGAAGGGGATGGATTCTATTTTTGGATTACTTTATGGGCTAAACATTGCTCAATATTGTTGTAATCTACTACTTGTCATCCTCAAACGGATGGAAAAACTGAAGTTGTAAATAAAACTTTGGGAACACTTTTGCGTGCTATTCTTAAAAAAACTTGGAATGAAATTTCTATGGACTTTATTTTGGGGTTGCCTAGGACTAAGAAGGGGAGGGATTCTATTTATGGATTACTTTATGGGCTAAACTTTGCACAATAAAGTTGTAATCTACTTGTCATCCTCAAACGGAAGGACAAACTGAAGTTGTCAATAGAACTTTGGGAACACTTTTGCGTGCTATTCTTAAAAGAACTTGGAATGACATTTCTATGGACTTTATTTTGGGGTTGCCTAGGACTAAGAAGGGGAGGGATTATATTTATGGATTACTTTATGGGCTAAACTTTGCTCAATATTGTTGTAATCTACAACTTGTCATCCTCAAACGGATGGACAAACTGAAGTTGTCAACAGAACTTTGGGTACAATTTTGCGTGCTATTCTTAAAAAGAACTTGGATTGACATTTCTATGGACTTTATTTTGGGGTTTCCTAGGACTAAGAAGGCGAGGGATTATATTTATGGATTACTTTATGTGCTAAACTTTGCACAATAAAGTTGTAATCTACTACTTTTCATCCTCAAACGGATGGACAAACTGAAGTTGTCAATAGAACTTTGGGTACACTTTTGCGTGCTATTCTTAAAAAGAACTTAGATTGACATTTCTATGGACTTTATTTTGGGGTTTCCTAGGACTAAGAAGGGGAGGGATTCTATTTTTGGATTACTTTATGGGCTAAACTTTGCTCAATATTGTTGTAATTTACTACTTGTCATCCTCAAACGGATGGAAAAACTGAAGTTGTAAATAGAACTTTGGGAACACTTTTGCGTGCTATTCTTAAAAAAACTTGGAATGACATTTCTATGGACTTTATTTTGGGGTTGCCTAGGACTAAGAAGGGGAGGGATTCTATTTATGGATTACTTTATGGGCTAAACTTTGCACAATAAAGTTGTAATCTACTACTTGTCATACTCAAACGGATGGACAAACTGAAGTTGTCAATAGAACTTTGGGAACACTTTTGCGTGCTATTCTTAAAAGAACTTGGATTGACATTTCTATGGACTTTATTTTGGGGTTGCCTAGGACTAAGAAGGGGAGGGATTCTATTTTTGGATTACTTTATGGGCTAAACTTTGCTCAATATTGTTGTAATCTACTACTTGTTATCCTCAAACGGATGGACAAACTGAAGTTGTAAATAGAACTTTGGGAACACTTTTGCGTGCTATTCTTAAAAGAACTTGCAATGACATTTCTATGGACTTTATTTTGGGGTTGCCTAGGACTAAGAAGGGAAGGGATTATATTTATGGATTACTTTATGGGCTAAACTTTGCTCAAAATTGTTGTAATCTACAACTTGTCATCCTCAAACGGATGGACAAACTGAAATTTTCAACAGAACTTTGGGTACACTTTTGCGTGCTATTCTTAAAAAGAACTTGGATTGACATTTCTATGGACTTTATTTTGGGGTTGCCTAGGACTAAGAAGTGGAGGGATTCAATTTTTGGATTACTTTATAGGCTAAACTTTGCTCAATATTGTTGTAATCTACTACTTGTCATCCTCAAACAGATAGGACAAACTGAAGTTGTCAATAGAACTTTGGGTACACTTTTGCGTGCTATTCTTAAAAAGAACTTGGATTGACATTTCTATGGACTTTATTTTGGGGTTTTCTAGGACTAAGAAGGAGAGGGATTCTATTTTTGGATTACTTTATGGGCTAAACTTTGCACAATAAAGTTGTAATATACTACTTGTCATCCTCAAACGGATGGACAAACTGAAGTTGTAAATAGAACTTTGGGAACACTTTTGCGTGCTATTCTTAAAAGAACTTGGATTGACATTTCTATGGACTTTATTTTGGGGTTGCCTAGGACTAAGAAGGGGAGGGATTCTATTTTTGGATTACTTTATGGGCTAAACTTTGCTCAATATTGTTGTAATCTACTACTTGTCATCCTCAAACGGATGGAAAAACTGAAGTTGTAAATAGAACTTTGGGAACACTTTTGCGTGCTATTCTTAAAAAACTTGGAATGACATTTCTATGGACTTTATTTTGGGGTTGCCTAGGACTAAGAAGGGGAGAGATTCTATTTATGGATTACTTTATGGGCTAAACTTTGCACAATAAAATTGTAATCTACTACTTGTCATCCTCAAACGGATGGACAAACTGAAGTTGTCAATAGAACTTTGGGAACACTTTTGCGTGCAATTCTTAAAAGAACTTGGAATGACATTTCTATGGACTTTATTTTGGGGTTGCCTAAGACTAAGAAGGGGAGGGATTATATTTATGGATTACTTTATGGGCTAAACTTTGCTCAATATTGTTGTAATCTACAACTTGTCATCCTCAAACGGATGGACAAACTGAAGTTGTCAACAGAACTTTGGGTACACTTTTGCGTGCTATTCTTAAAAAGAACTTGGATTGACATTTCTATGGACTTTATTTTGGGGTTTCCTAGGACTAAGAAGGCGAGGGATTATATTTATGGATTACTTTATGTGCTAAACTTTGCACAATAAAGTTGTAATCTACTACTTGTCATCCTCAAACGGATGGACAAACTGAAGTTCTCAATAGAACTTTGGGTACACTTTTGCGTGCTATTCTTAAAAAGAACTTGGATTGACATTTCTATGGACTTTATTTTGGAGTTGCCTAGGACCAAGAAGGGGAGGGATTCTATTTTTGGATTACTTTATGGGCTAAACTTTGCTCAATATTGTTGTAATCTACTACTTGTCATCCTCAAACGGATGGAAAAACTGAAGTTGTAAATAGAACTTTGGGAACACTTTTGCGTGCTATTCTTAAAAAAACTTGGAATGACATTTCTATGGACTTTATTTTGGGGTTGCCTAGGACTAAGAAGGGGAGGGATTCTATTTATGGATTACTTTATGGGCTAAACTTTGCACAATAAAGTTGTAATCTACTACTTGTCATCCTCAAACGGATGGACAAACTGAAGTTGTCAATAGAACTTTGGGAACACTTTTGCGTGCTATTCTTAAAAGAACTTGGATTGACATTTCTATGGACTTTATTTTGGGGTTGCCTAGGACTAAGAAGGGGAGGGATTCTATTTTTGGATTACTTTATGGGCTAAACTTTGCTCAATATTGTTGTAATCTACTGCTTGTCATCCTCAAACGGATGGACAAACTGAAATTTTCAACAGAACTTTGGGTACACTTTTGCGTGCTATTCTTAAAAAGAACTTGGATTGACATTTCTATGGACTTTATTTGGGGTTGCCTAGGACTAAGAAGTGGAGGGATTCAATTTTTGGATTACTTTATGGGCTAAACTTTGCTCAATATTGTTGTAATCTACTACTTGTCATCCTCAAACGGATGGACAAAATGAAGTTGTCAATAGAACTTTGGGTAAACTTTTGCGTGCTATTCTTAAAAAGAACTTGGATTGACATTTCTATGGACTTTATTTTGGGGTTGTCTAGGACTAAGAAGGAGAGGGATTCTATTTTTTGATTACTTTATGGGCTAAACTTTGCACAATAAAGTTGTAATCTACTACTTGTTATCCTCAAACGGATGGACAAACTGAAGTTGTAAATAGAACTTTGGGAACACTTTTGCGTGCTATTCTTAAAAGAACTTGGATTGACATTTCTATGGACTTTATTTTGGGGTTGCTTAGGACTAAGAAGGGGAGGGATTCTATTTTTGGATTACTTTATGGGCTAAACTTTGCTCAATATTGTTGTAATCTACTACTTGTCATCCTCAAACGGATGGAAAAACTGAAGTTGTAAATAGAACTTTGGGAACACTTTTGCGTGCTATTCTTAAAAAAACTTGGAATGACATTTCTATGGACTTTATTTTGGGGTTGCCTAGGACTAAGAAGGGGAGAGATTCTATTTATGGATTACTTTATGGGCTAAACTTTGCACAATAAAGTTGTAATCTACTACTTGTCATCCTCAAACGGATGGACAAACTGAAGTTCTCAATAGAACTTTGGGTACACTTTTGCGTGCTATTCTTAAAAAGAACTTGGATTGACATTTCTATGGACTTTATTTTGGGGTTGCCTAGGACTAAGAAGGGGAGAGATTCTATTTTTGGATTACTTTATGGGCTAAACTTTGCTCAATATTGTTGTAATCTACTACTTGTCATCCTCAAACGGATGGACAAACTGAAGTTGTAAATAGAACTTTGGGAACACTTTTGCGTGCTATTCTTAAAAAAACTTGGAATGACATTTCTATGGACTTTATTTTGGGGTTGCCTAGGACTAAGAAGGGGAGGGATTCTTAAAAGAACTTTGATTGACATTTCTATGGACTTTATTTTCGGGTTGCCTAGGACTAAGAAGGGGAGGTATTCTATTTTTGGATTACTTTATGGGCTAAACTTTGCTCAATATTGTTGTAATCTACTACTTGTCATCCTCAAACGGATGGACAAACTGAAGTTGTCAATAGAACTTTGGGTACACTTTTGCGTGCTATTCTTAAAAAAACTTGCAATGACATTTCTATGGACTTTATTTTGGGGTTGCCTAGGACTAAGTAGGGGAGAGATTATATTTATGGATTACTTTATGGGCTAAACTTTTCTCAATATTGTTGTAATCTACAACTTGTCATCCTCAAAGGGATGGAAAAACTGAAGTTGTCAACAGAACTTTGGGTACACTTTTGCGTGCTATTCTTAAAAAGAACTTAGATTGACATTTCTATGGACTTTATTTTGAGGTTGCCTAGGACTAAGAAGGGGAGGGATTCTATTTTTGGATTACTTTACGGGCTAAACTTTGCTCAATATTGTTGTAATCTACAACTTGTCATCCTCAAAGGGATGGACAAACTGAAGTTGTCAACAGAACTTTGGGTACACTTTTGCGTGCTATTCTTAAAACGAACTTGGATTGACATTTCTATGGACTTTATTTTGGGGTTGCCTAGGACTAAGAAGGGAGGGATTCTATTTTTGGATTACTTTATGGGCTAAACTTTGCTCAATATTGTTGTAATCTTCTACTTGTCATCCTCAAACGGATGGAAAAACTGAAGTTGTAAATAGAACTTTGGGAACACTTTTGCGTGCTATTCTTAAACAAACTTGGAATGACATTTCTATGGACTTTATTTTGGGGTTGCCTAGGACTAAGAAGGGGAGGGATTCTATTTATGGATTACTTTATGGGCTAAACTTTGCACAATAAAGTTGTAATCTACTACTTGTCATCCTCAAACGGATGGACAAACTGAAGTTGTCAATAGAACTTTGGGAACACTTTTGCGTGCTATTCTTAAAAGAACTTGGAATGACATTTCTATGGACTTTATTTTGGGATTGCCTAGGACTAAGAAGGGGAGGGATTATATTTATGGATTACTTTATGGGCTAAACTTTGCTCAATATTGTTGTAATCTACAACTTGTCATCCTCAAACGGATGGACAAACTGAAGTTGTCAACAGAACTTTGGGTACACTTTTGCGTGCTATTCTTAAAAGAACTTGGAATGACATTTCTATGGACTTTATTTTGGGGTTGCCTAGGACTAAGAAGGGGAGAGATTATATTTATGGATTACTTTATGGGCTAAACTTTGCTCAATATGTTGTAATCTACAACTTGTCATCCTCAAACGGATGGACAAACTGAAATTGTCAACAGAACTTTGGGTACACTTTTGCGTGCTATTCTTAAAAAGAACTTGGATTGACATTTCTATGGACTTTATTTTGGGGTTGCCTAGGACTAAGAAGGGGAGAGATTCTATTTTTGGATTACTTTATGGGCTAAACTTTGCTCAATATTGTTGTAATCTACTACTTGTCATCCTCAAACGGATGGACAAACTTAAGTTGTCAATAGAACTTTGGGTACACTTTTGCGTGCTATTCTTAAAAAGAACTTGGATTGACATTTCTATGGACTTTATTTTGGGGTTGCCTAGGACTAAGAAGGGGAGGGATTCTATTTTTGGATTACTTTACGGGCTAAACTTTGCTCAATATTGTTGTAATCTACTACTTGTCATCCTCAAACGGATGGACAAACTGAAGTTGTCAATAGAACTTTGGGTACACTTTTGCGTGCTATTCTTAAAAGAACTTGGATTGACATTTCTATGGACTTTATTTTGGGGTTGCCTAGGACTAAGAAGGGGAGAGATTCTATTTTTGGATTACTTTATGGGCTAAACTTTGCTCAATATTGTTGTAATCTACTACTTGTCATCCTCAAAAGGATGGACAAACTGAAGTTGTAAATAGAACTTTGGGAACACTTTTGCGTGCTATTCTTAAAAGAACTTGGAATGACATTTCTATGGACTTTATTTTGGGGTTGCCTAGGACTAAGAAGGGGAGGGATTTTATTTATGGATTACTTTATGGGCTAAACTTTGCACAATAAATGTTGTAATCTACTACTTGTCATCCTCAAACGGATGGACAAACTGAAGTTGTCAATAGAACTTTGGGAACACTTTTGCGTGCTATTCTTAAAAGAACTTGGATTGACATTTCTATGGACTTTATTTTGGGGTTGCCTAGGACTAAGAAGGGGAGGGATTCTATTTTTGGATTACTTTACGGGCTAAACTTTGCTCAATATTGTTGTAATCTACTACTTGTCATCCTCAAACGGATGGACAAACTGAAGTTGTCAATAGAACTTTGGGTACACTTTTGCGTGCTATTCTTAAAAGAACTTGGATTGACATTTCTATGGACTTTATTTTGGGGTTGCCTAGGACTAAGAAGGGGAGGGATTCTATTTTTGGATTACTTTATGGGCTAAACTTTGCTCAATATTGTTGTAATCTACTACTTGTCATCCTCAAACGGATGGACAAACTGAAGTTGTAAATAGAACTTTGGGAACACTTTTGCGTGCTATTCTTAAAAGAACTTGGATTGAAATTTCTATGGACTTTATTTTGTGGTTGCCTAGGACTAAGAAGGGGAGGGATTTTATTTATGGATTACTTTCTGGGCTAAACTTTGCACAATAAAGTTGTAATCTACTACTTGTCATCCTCAAATGGATGGACAAACTGAAGTTGTAAATAGAACTTTGAGAACACTTTTGCGTGCTATTCTTAAAAGAACTTGGAATGACATTTCTATGGACTTTATTTTGGGGTTGCCTAGGACTAAGAAGGGGAGGGATTATATTTATGGATTACTTTATGGGCTAAACTTTGCTCAATATTGTTGTAATCTACAACTTGTCATCCTCAAACGGATGGACAAACTGAAGTTGTCAACAGAACTTTGGGTACACTTTTGCGTGCTATTCTTAAAAAGAAATTGGATTGACATTTCTATGGACTTTATTTTGGGGTTGCCTAGGACTAAGAAGGGGATGGATTCTATTTATGGATTACTTTTTGGGCTAAACTTTAAACAATAAAGTTGTAATCTACTACTTGTCATCCTCAGACGGATGGACAAACTGAAGTTGTCAATAGAACTTTGGGAACACTTTTGCGTGCTATTCTTCAAAGAACTTGGATTGACATTTCTATGGACTTTATTTTGGGGTTGCCTAGGACTAAGAAGGGGAGGGATTCTATTTTTGGATTACTTTATGGGCTAAACTTTGCTCAATATTGTTGTAATCTACTACTTGTCATCCTCAAACGGATGGTTAAACTGAAGTTGTAAATAGAACTTTGGGAACACTTTTGCGTGCTATTCTTAAATGAACTTGGATTGACATTTCTATGGACTTTATTTTGGGGTTTCCTAGGACTAAGAAGGGGAGGGATTCTTAAAAGAACTTGGATTGACATTTCTATGGACTTTATTTTGGGGTTGCCTAGGACTAAGAAGGGGAGGGATTCTATTTTTGGATTACTATATGGGCTCCAAGTTCTTTTTAAGAATACCACGCAAAAGTGTACCCAAAGTTCTATTGACAACTTCAGTTTGTCCATCCGTTTGAGGATGACAAGTAGTAGATTACAACAATATTGAGCAAAGTTTAGCCCATAAAGTAATTCAAAAATAGAATCCCTCCCCTTCTTAGTCCTAGACAACCACAAAATAAAGTCCATAGAAATGTCAATCCAAGTTCTTTTAAGAATCCCTCCCCTTCTTAGTCCTAGGTGTAATGCCCGGAACAATGATTGACATATACGAATATGTTGTGAAGATTGTACATAACGTATTTCCTATGACTTTCAGTATAATTATGACTTGTTGGGACAGAAGTATTGTATTGGATTATGATTAAGAATATGATAGTGTTGATATCTATTGAGAATTAGATTGACCGGTATCGAGAATATTGGAGTATTTACATTTCGGTGAGACCGGAAGGACCGAACCGAGATCGGAACGTACGATCAGAGTTCGCATCGTCCGTTCGAAGTTCGGAGCGTCCGAGCCAGGTGGCTGGACACATGGATGGCATGCAATAGTTCGGATCGACCGATCGTAGTTCGGAGCATCCGAGACAGTTGGCTGGAGACGTGGAAGACATGCAGGATTCGGAACGTCCGAAGTGAGTTCGGAGCGTCCGAAGTGTGTCAGATCGGATCGTCCGAAGTGGATCGGATCTTCCGATCGTTGTCTATAAATAGAGGCGCGAGGTCTCAGTTTAGAATCATTTCTACGAGATTTCATTTCCTAGAAAGCGGTAGACATTTTACTTCAGATTCATCTTCTCGACAGTGACAGCAATTCTACGACGAAAGGTATACTACATGCTTTGTTTTTGGGGAATCACGACTCAAATGAGATCACATTTGAGTTCCCAACCAAAATCACATACTTGTTTTATTATCTAGATCTTGATATGATTATGATTGTTTATAGATTTGTTTATAGAACTTATATACAAATCTTGATATGCTTTGTTTACAGATCATGTTACATTGCATTAGACGATTATGCTTGTTGCTTTGTTTACAGATCATGTTACATTGCATTACACGATTATGATTGTTTACAGATTTTGTATTCATGCATTAAGATAGGACAGTCTGGAGATCAGGCAGACTTCTAGATGTTCGGTTCTATCCCAGCTTAGGGGAAGATCACCGCCCCTTTGTAGACGTGGATACAGATCAGGCCGAAGTCTAGGAATAAGACGTACCGTCACCCCGATTGGGAGGGTAGGTGACAGACCGTCTTATTCACACCGGGATCCCTAGAGTTTTAGTCGAGTCGCATCTAGACATGATTAGGCTCGCATTTCATGATTATATATGAATGACATTCATATCAGCATGTTTCATGTTTTAGATTGTTTTATTGCATGGCTACATGTTTATACTGGGATTTGTTCTCACCGGTTTTCCGGCTGTTGTTATGTCTGTATGTGTACATAACAACAGGTGGGGCAGGATCTGGGTCGAGACAGAGATGATCGTGTTAGCGTGGAGATCTCGGGTATAGCAGATGGACCAGTAGTTGTCTTGTATTATGTTTTGTCTTTTATTACTGGTTAGGTGAGGACATACAGAATAATACATGTATTTGATGTTTGTATGTTGTATTTAAATAAAGAACTCATGCTCGTTTGTTTACATTAGATTTAAGGTAAAAAGCGAAAAAATTGACCCACGTTTTTAATAACAATCCATTTAATCCCAAGAAAAAGAATTAGAGCCCGGGTCCCCACAACAGGTGGTATCAGAGCCGTAGGTTCTGTAGATTGAGATAGAGTAGCATGAGCGGGGTAGAATGTGTTTTCTTCCTTGTTTTGTGTGCTAGCATGATTATTGCTTTCCCTATTACATGTGGTTTGTTATCCGATATGATTTTCAGCATGTATTGGTAAAGACTGAATCAGAACCGATTCTGGATCAGAGGTATATGATCAGAGGAGGGCTGAGACAGATTGTATAGAAGGTGTACTAATCTGTTTGTATATCAGATTCATGCCTCCTAGAAGAGCAGTTGTACCTTTGCGACCACCAGCACCAGAGCAGGGTAGCACATCCGGAGATCCTATGGATGTTACTGCGACCCCTATGGAGACGTTGCTGAAGCGATTCCAATCCTTTCGACCGCCAACCTTGAAAGGTACAGAACTGGCCGTGGATTGTGAAAGCTGGCTGGAAGACATTGAGATGTTATTCGACTCCTTGGAGTACAGTGACGAGAAAAGAATAAAGCTTATTGGCCATCAACTCCAGGATGTAGCCAAAAATTGGTGGTTGAATATCAAGAGAGCACTAGAGCAACGTGGTACCGAAATTTCTTGGAAAGTGTTCAAGACGGAATTCTATCTGCGTTTCTTTCCCATTTCCTATCGCAAGGATAAAGGTGCAGAATTTGCCAATCTGAGGCAAGGAGCACTGAACATTGAGGAGTACGTTGCCAAATTTTCCTCTCTGCTTCGCTTTGCACCCCATGTTTCAGGAAATGATGAAGCCATGGCGGATCAGTTTATAAATGGCCTGAATCCGGACATCTTTACGTTAGTAAATACTGGGAGACCCGATAATTTTTCGGATGCATTGAATCGAGCCAAGGGTGCAGAAGCAGGATTGTTGCGGCAGCGGAGTGCTCCTTATGTTGCACCGAGTCCGAGACCGCCACTACCTCCATCCCAAGTTCCTCCTCCTCGATTTGAAAGCGGCGGTAGTAACAGTAGTGGACGCAAAGATCAGTTGAAGGCGAAGGGGAAGCAGTTTAAAAGACCAGGGAGCAGCTCGTCCAGCTCCAGCGGATCAAAACAGAGTGGTTTTGATCAAAGTTCAAGGTTTATAAGTGTTTATTGCAGTTCCTGTGGAGGAAAGCATGCGACTGAACAGTGCCAGGGAGTTACGGGCCGATGCAACATTTGTAGGCAACCGGGGCATTTTGCCAAAGTCTGTCCACAGAGAGGTGTACAGCAAGGCCAGAGTGGAAGAGCATCCGGTTCAGTACCTCAGTTTGAGCGGCAGGCATCATCGGTTCACTCTTTTCAGCCTCCCCCAGCACAGACTCCACCCAGAGGCCGAGGTAGTCAGACGGTGAGTCAACCTCCGAGGCAACAAGCCCAAGTGTTTGCTTTGACAGAGGAGCAAGCACAAGATGCACCTGATGATGTGATCGCAGGTAACTGCTCTCTTTATGGTTACCCTGCATATATTTTGATAGATACCGGTGCATCACACACCTTCATTTCGGAACGATTTGTATTATTGCATTCACTGCCTGTTGAGTCTCTAGTGGATGTTGTATCTATCACTTCCCCATTAGGGAGTGGATTGATATCTGTAACTACTGTTAGACACTGCATTTTACAGTTTGAAGGGCATGAGCTTGACCTAGATTGTATAGTATTGGGTTTAGCTGACTTTGATTGTATAGTTGGTATTGATATGCTAACTAAGTACAGAGCCACCGTGGATTGTTTCCATAAGATTGTCAGATTCAGACCCGAGATGACAGACGAATGGAAATTCTACGGGAAGGGTTCCAGATCTCGGATTCCCTTGATTTCGGCTCTGACTATGAACAGATTGTTGCAAAAAGGGGCAGATGGTTTCTTTGTTTATGCCGTAGACATGCAGAAGTCGAGCCCGGCCTTGGCGGATATACCAGTAGTGCGAGATTTCGCAGATATCTTTCCAGATGAGATCCCAGGATTACCTCCAGTACGAGAGGTAGATTTTAGTATTGATCTTGTATCAGGTACCGTTCCTATTTCGAGAGCTCCATATAGGATGGCACCCGTCGAATTGAAGGAACTAAAGGCACAATTGGAAGATCTTCTGACCAAGGGATATATCCGACCCAGTGTATCTCCTTGGGGTGCTCCAGTACTTTTTGTACGAAAGAAAGATGGATCGATGCGGCTGTGTATCGATTACAGACAGTTGAATAAGGCCACGATTAAGAATAAATATCCTTTGCCTAGGATCGACGACCTCTTTGATCAGTTGCGGGGATCCTCTGTCTATTCGAAGATTGATTTGCGTTCTGGATATCATCAGCTTCGAGTTCGAGATGTAGACATACCGAAGACAGCATTTCGAACCAGGTATGGGCATTACGAATTCATTGTTATGCCTTTTGGTTTGACAAATTCTCCGGCAGTATTCATGGGCTTGATGAATCAAATCTTTCAGAGGTATTTGGACGATTTTGTAATTGTTTTCATTGATGATATTTTGGTGTATTCGAAGAATAGAAATGAGCATACAGAGCATCTCAGAATTGTTTTGCAGACGTTGAGAAACGAGCGACTGTATGCTAAATTGTCAAAATGTGAATTTTGGTTGAATCGAGTTGTCTTCTTAGGACATATTATTTCTGGAGATGGTATTTCTGTTGATCCGAGTAAAGTGGAAGCTGTGATCAGTTGGTCGAGACCGACTTCTGTACCAGAAATACGCAGTTTCATTGGCTTAGCCGGATACTACAGAAGATTTATCAAAGATTTCTCCAGTATTGCCAAGCCGATAACTCAATTGACGCAAAAGAATGCACCATTTGTTTGGTCAGAGGAGTGTGAGTCTAGCTTTGTTGAATTGAAGAAAAGGCTGACTAGTGCTCCAGTACTGACGATACCTTCAGGTACGGGTGATTTCGTTGTATATTGTGATGCTTCTCATAGAGGTTTGGGATGTGTTCTTATGCAGCGAGGCCATGTGATCGCATACGCCTCGAGACAATTGAAGCCACACGAGATCCGATACCCCATTCACGATCTGGAATTGGCGGCTATCGTATTTGCATTAAAGATTTGGCGTCATTATCTTTACGGCGAGAAATTTGAGATCTTTTCCGATCACAAGAGCCTAAAGTACCTATTCTCTCAATCAGAACTGAATATGAGGCAGCGTAGATGGTTAGATTTATTGAAAGATTTTGACTGTGAAATCAAATATTATCCAGGGAAGTCAAATGCAGCAGCAGATGCCTTGAGTCGTAAGGTATGTTCATTGTCCTTATCGACGATAGGTGTTAACAAGTTAGTTGAAAATTGCTGTACATCTGGATTAGAATTTGATACCGATAGTAAGCCACTACGACTTTTTACGATCCAAGTTGAGCCCAATTTGATTATGAGGATCAAGGAAGCACAAAGAACTGATCAGAATGTGCAAAGATCAATCCAAATGGTCAGATCAGGGCATGTATCAGAATATCAGGTACGAGATCATGTATTGTACGTGAATAACCGTCTAGTTGTGCCAGATGTTGCAGATTTGAGACAGCAGATTCTGACAGAGGCACATTGTAGTCGGTTCAGCATTCATCCTGGTGGCAGGAAAATGTACAATGACTTAAAGACACAGTTCTGGTGGAAGCCAATGAAGTCAGACATTGCCGAATTTGTGTCTAAGTGTTTGAACTGCCAACAGGTGAAAGCTGAGAGGAAGAAACCTGCTGGATTACTTCAGAGTCTAGCCATTCCAGAATGGAAATGGGATCACATTTCCATGGATTTTGTGACGAAGTTACCACGATCATCCAAAGGCTGCGATGCGATTTGGGTCATTATTGACAGACTGACCAAATCCGCATGTTTCATCCCATACAGAATGACGTATAGACAAGATCAGATGGCGGAGATTTATATTCGCGAAGTAGTCAGATTACATGGAGTGCCGAAGTCTATCGTATCAGATCGTGATCCACGATTCACTTCTCACTTTTGGCACAGCTTACAGCAGGCGTTAGGTACGACCTTACACCTTAGCACTGCTTACCATCCTCAGACAGACGGACAGTCAGAACGGACTATCCAGACATTAGAGGATATGCTGAGGGCCGTCGTGCTAGATTTTGGCATTGGTTGGCAAGATTCCCTACCTCTTTGTGAATTCTCTTACAATAATAGCTATCAGACGAGTATCGAGATGGCACCGTTTGAAGCTTTGTATGGCAAGAAGTGCAGATCTCCGCTATATTGGGATGACGTTTCAGAAGTACCAGAACTTGGGCCAGATATGATTCGTGACATGACTGAGAAGGTAAAGATCATTCAGAAACGAATGAAGACAGCACAAGATCGACAAGCAAAGTACGCCAATATCAGACGTAGACCGTTAGTATTTGAGACGGGAGATAGAGTGTTTTTAAAGATTTCTCCATTCAGAGGCGTTGTTCGATTTGGCAAACGCGGAAAACTCTCTCCTCGATACATTGGTCCTTACGAGATTCTTGAAAAGATTGGCGATCGAGCTTATCGACTTGCTCTTCCTCCTTCTTTATCCGGAATACATGACGTATTTCATGTATCCATGTTACGAAGATATATGCCAGATGTTTCTCATGTCATTCAACCGAACGAAGCTGAACTCGATCAAACCTTGAGCTATGTAGAACAACCAATACAGATTCTTGATCGAAAGGACAAACAGCTCAGAATGAAGACCATTCCACTTGTGAAAGTTCAGTGGAGTCGACATGGCATTGAGGAAGCGACGTGGGAAACGGAAGCAAACATGAGGCAGAAACACCCCGAGTTATTTATATGATATGAGTACGTATTCAGTGTTAGATTATCAAACTGTTTTAAATAATTTGTATGATTACTTCAGTTCGAGGACGAACTTCTGTCTTAGAGGGGGAGAAATGTAATGCCCGGAACAATGATTGACATATACGAATATGTTGTGAAGATTGTACATAACGTATTTCCTATGACTTTCAGTATAATTATGACTTGTTGGGACAGAAGTATTGTATTGGATTATGATTAAGAATATGATAGTGTTGATATCTATTGAGAATTAGATTGACCGGTATCGAGAATATTGGAGTATTTACATTTCGGTGAGACCGGAAGGACCGAACCGAGATCGGAACGTACGATCAGAGTTCGCATCGTCCGTTCGAAGTTCGGAGCGTCCGAGCCAGGTGGCTGGACACATGGATGGCATGCAATAGTTCGGATCGACCGATCGTAGTTCGGAGCATCCGAGACAGTTGGCTGGAGACGTGGAAGACATGCAGGATTCGGAACGTCCGAAGTGAGTTCGGAGCGTCCGAAGTGTGTCAGATCGGATCGTCCGAAGTGGATCGGATCTTCCGATCGTTGTCTATAAATAGAGGCGCGAGGTCTCAGTTTAGAATCATTTCTACGAGATTTCATTTCCTAGAAAGCGGTAGACATTTTACTTCAGATTCATCTTCTCGACAGTGACAGCAATTCTACGACGAAAGGTATACTACATGCTTTGTTTTTGGGGAATCACGACTCAAATGAGATCACATTTGAGTTCCCAACCAAAATCACATACTTGTTTTATTATCTAGATCTTGATATGATTATGATTGTTTATAGATTTGTTTATAGAACTTATATACAAATCTTGATATGCTTTGTTTACAGATCATGTTACATTGCATTAGACGATTATGCTTGTTGCTTTGTTTACAGATCATGTTACATTGCATTACACGATTATGATTGTTTACAGATTTTGTATTCATGCATTAAGATAGGACAGTCTGGAGATCAGGCAGACTTCTAGATGTTCGGTTCTATCCCAGCTTAGGGGAAGATCACCGCCCCTTTGTAGACGTGGATACAGATCAGGCCGAAGTCTAGGAATAAGACGTACCGTCACCCCGATTGGGAGGGTAGGTGACAGACCGTCTTATTCACACCGGGATCCCTAGAGTTTTAGTCGAGTCGCATCTAGACATGATTAGGCTCGCATTTCATGATTATATATGAATGACATTCATATCAGCATGTTTCATGTTTTAGATTGTTTTATTGCATGGCTACATGTTTATACTGGGATTTGTTCTCACCGGTTTTCCGGCTGTTGTTATGTCTGTATGTGTACATAACAACAGGTGGGGCAGGATCTGGGTCGAGACAGAGATGATCGTGTTAGCGTGGAGATCTCGGGTATAGCAGATGGACCAGTAGTTGTCTTGTATTATGTTTTGTCTTTTATTACTGGTTAGGTGAGGACATACAGAATAATACATGTATTTGATGTTTGTATGTTGTATTTAAATAAAGAACTCATGCTCGTTTGTTTACATTAGATTTAAGGTAAAAAGCGAAAAAATTGACCCACGTTTTTAATAACAATCCATTTAATCCCAAGAAAAAGAATTAGAGCCCGGGTCCCCACACTAGGCAACCCCAAAATAAAGTCCATAGAAATGTCAATCCAAGTTCTTTTAAGAATAGCACGCAAAAGTGTACCCAAAGTTGGAAAACTGAAGTTGTAAATAGAACTTTGGGAACACATTTGCGTGCTATTCTTAAAAAGAATTTGGATTGACATTTCTATGGACTTTATTTTGGGGTTTCCTAGGACTAAGAAGGCGAGGGATTATATTTATGGATTACTTTATGTGCTAAACTTTGCACAATAAAGTTGTAATCTACTACTTGTCATCCTCAAACGGATGGACAAACTGAAGTTGTCAATAGAACTTTGGGTACACTTTTGCGTGCTATTCTTAAAAAAAACTTGGATTGACATTTCTATGAACTTTATTTTGGGGTTGCCTAGGATTAAGAAGGGGAGGGATTCTATTTTTGGATTACTTTATGGGCTAAACTTTGCTCAATATTGTTGTAATCTACTACTTGTCATCCTCAAACGGATGGACAAACTGAAGTTGTAAATAGAACTTTGGGAACACTTTTGCGTGCTATTCTTATAAGAACTTGGATTGACATTTCTATGGACTTTATTTTGGGGTTGCCTAGGACTAAGAAGGGGAGGGATTCTATTTTTGGTTTACTTTATGGGCTAAACTTTGCTCAATATTGTTGTAATCTACTACTTGTCATCCTCAAACGGATGGAAAAACTGAAGTTGTCAATAGAACTTTGGGAACACTTTTGCGTGCTATTCTTAAAAAGAACTTGGATTGACATTTCTATGGACTTTATTTTGGGGTTGCCTAGGACTAAGAAGGGGAGGAATTCTATTTTTGGATTACTTTATGGGATAAACTTTGCTCAATATTGTTGTAATCTACTACTTGTCATCCTCAAACGGATGGACAAACTGAAGTGGCAAATAGAACTTTGGGAACACTTTTGCGTGCTATTCTTAAAAGAACTTGGAATGACATTTCTATGGACTTTATTTTGGGGTTGCCTAAGACTAAGAAGGGGAGGGATTCTATTTATGGATTACTTTATGGGCTAAACTTTGCACAATAAAGTTGTAATCTACTACTTGTCATCCTCAAACGGATGGACAAACTGAAGTTGTAAATAGAACTTTGGGAACACTTTTGCGTGCTATTCTTAAAAGAACTTGGATTGACATTTCTATGGACTTTATTTTGGGATTGCCTAGGACTAAGAAGGGGAGTGATTCTATTTTTGGATTACTTTATGGGCTAAACTTTGCTCAATATTGTTGTAATCTACTACTTGTCATCCTCAAACGGATGGACAAACTGAAGTTGTAAATAGAACTTTGGGAACACTTTTGCGTGCTATTCTTAAAAGAACTTGGATTGACATTTCTATGGACTTTATTTTGGGGTTGCCTAGGACTAAGAAGGGGAGGGATTCTTAAAAGAACTTTGATTGACATTTCTATGGACTTTATTTTGGGGTTGCCTAGGACTAAGAAGGGGAGGTATTCTATTTTTGGATTACTTTATGGGCTAAACTTTGCTCTATATTGTTGTAATCTACTACTTGTCATCCTCAAACGGATGGACAAACTGAAGTTGTCAATAGAACTTTGAGTACACTTTTGTGTGCTATTCTTAAAAAGAACATGGATTGACATTTCTATGGACTTTATTTTGGGGTTGCCTAGGACTAAGAAGGGGAGGGATTAGATTTATGGATTACTTTATGGGCTAAACTTTGCTCAATAAAGTTGTAATCTACTACTTGTCATCCTCAAACGGATGGACAAACTGAAGTTGTAAATAGAACTTTGGGAACACTTTTGCGTGCTATTCTTAAAAGAACTTGGAATGACATTTCTATGGACTTTATTTTGGGGTTGCCTAGGACTAAGAAGGGGAGGGATTATATTTATGGATTACTTTATGGGCTAAACTTTGCTCAATATTGTTGTAATCTACAACTTGTCATCCTCAAATGGATGGACAAACTGAAGTTGTCAACAGAACTTTGGGTACACTTTTGCGTGCTATTCTTAAAAAGAACTTGGATTGACATTTCTATGGACTTTATTTTAGGGTTGCCTAGGACTAAGAAGGGGAGGGATTCTATTTTTGGATTACTTTATGGGCTAAACTTTGCTCAATATTGTTGTAATCTACTACTTGTCATCCTCAAACGGATGGACAAACTGAAGTTGTCAATAGAACTTTGGGTACACTTTTGCGTGCTATTCTTAAAAAGAACTTGGATTGACATTTCTATGGACTTTATTTTGGGGTTGCCTAGGACTAAGAAGGGGAGGGATTCTATTTTTGGATTACTTTACGGGCTAAACTTTGCTCAATATTGTTGTAATCTACTACTTGTCATCCTCAAACGGATGGACAAACTGAAGTTGTCAATAGAACTTTGGGTACACTTTTGCGTGCTATTCTTAAAAGAACTTGGATTGACATTTCTATGGACTTTATTTTGGGGTTGCCTAGGACTAAGAAGGGGAGGGATTCTATTTTTGGATTACTTTATGGGCTAAACTTTGCTCAATATTGTTGTAATCTACTACTTGTCATCCTCAAACGGATGGACAAACTGAAGTTGTAAATAGAACTTTGGGAACACTTTTGCGTGCTATTCTTAGAAGAACTTGGAATGACATTTCTATGGACTTTATTTTGGGGTTGCCTAGGACTAAGAAGGGGAGGGATTTTATTTATAGATTACTTTATGGGCTAAACTTTGCACAATAAAGTTGTAATCTACTACTTGTCATCCTCAAACGGATGGACAAACTGAAGTTGTCAATAGAACTTTGGGAACACTTTTGCGTGCTATTCTTAAAAGAACTTGGATTGACATTTCTATGGACTTTATTTTGGGATTGCCTTGGACTAAGAAGGGGAGGGATTCTATTTTTGGATTACTTTATGGGCTAAACTTTGCTCAATATTGTTGTAATCTACTACTTGTCATCCTCAAACGGATGGACAAACTGAAGTTGTAAATAGAACTTTGGGAACACTTTTGCGTGCTATTCTTAAAAGAACTTGGAATGACATTTCTATGGACTTTATTTTGGGGTTGCCTAGGACTAAGAAGTGGATGGATTCTATTTATGGATTACTTTTTGGGCTAAACTTTAAACAATAAAGTTGTAATCTACTACGTGTCATCCTCAAACGGATGGACAAACTGAAGTTGTCAATAGAACTTTGGGAACACTTTTGCGTGCTATTCTTAAAAGAACTTGGATTGACATTTCTATGGACTTTATTTTGGGGTTGCCTAGGACTAAGAAGGGGAGGGATTCTATTTTTGGATTACTTTATGGGCTAAACTTTGCTCAATATTGTTGTAATCTACAACTTGTCATCCTCAAATGGATGGTTAAACTGAAGTTGTAAATAGAACTTTGGGAACACTTTTGCGTGCAATTCTTAAATGAACTTGGATTGACATTTCCATGGACTTTATTTTGGGGTTGCCTAGGACTAAGAAGGGGAGGGATTCTTAAAATAACTTGGATTGACATTTCTATGGACTTTATTTTGGGGTTGCCTAGGACTAAGAAGGGGAGGGATTCTATTTTAGGATTACTATATGGGCTCCAAGTTCTTTTTAAGAATACCACGCAAAAGTGTACCCAAAGTTCTATTGACAACTTCAGTTTGTCCATCCGTTTGAGGATAACAAGTAGTAGATTACAACAATATTGAGCAAAGTTTAGCCCATAAAGTAATCCAAAAATAGAATCCCTCCGCTTCTTAGTCCTAGGCAACCACAAAATAAAGTCCATAGAAATGTCAATCCAAGTTCTTTTAAGAATCCCTCCCCTTCTTAGTCCTAGGCAACCTCAAAATAAAGTCCATAGAAATGTCAATACAAGTTCTTTTAAGAATAGTATGCAAAAGTGTACCCAAAGTTGGAAAAACTGAAATTGTAAATAGAACTTTGGGAACACTTTTGCGTGCTATTCTTAAAAAGAACTTGGATTGACATTTCTATGGACTTTATTTTGGGGTTGCCTAGGACTAAGAAGGCGAGGGATTATATTTATGGATTACTTTATGTGCTAAACTTTGCACAATAAAGTTGTAATCTACTAATTGTCATCCTCAAACGGATGGACAAACTGAAGTTGTCAATAGAACTTTGGGTACACTTTTGCGTGTTATTCTTAAAAAGAACTTGGATTGACATTTCTATGAACTTTATTTTGGGGTTGCCTAGGACTAAGAAGGGGAGGGATTCTATTTTTGGATTACTTTATGGGCTAAACTTTGCTCAATATTGTTGTAATCTACTACTTGTCATCCTCAAACGGATAGACAAACTGAAGTTGTAAATAGAACTTTGGGAACACTTTTGCGTGCTATTCTTATAAGAACTTGGATTGACATTTCTATGGACTTTATTTTGGGGTTGCCTAGGACTAAGAAGGGGAGGGATTCTATTTTTGGTTTACTTTATGGGCTAAACTTTGCTCAATATTGTTGTAATCTACTACTAGTCATCCTCAAACGGATGGACAAACTGAAGTTGTCAATAGAACTTTGGGTACACTTTTGCGTGCTATTCTTAAAAAGAACTTGGATTGACATTTCTATGGACTTTATTTTGGGGTTGCCTAGGACTAAGAAGGGGAGGGATTCTATTTTTGGATTACTTTATGGGCTAAACTTTGCTCAATATTGTTGTAATCTACTACTTGTCATCATCAAACGGATGGACAAACTGAAGTTGTAAATAGAACTTTGGGAACACTTTTGCGTGCTATTCTTAAAAGAACTTGGAATGACATTTTTATGGACTTTATTTTGGGGTTGCCTAAGACTAAGAAGGGGAGGGATTCTATTTATGGATTACTTTATGGGCTAAACTTTGCACAATAAAGTTGTAATCTACTACTTGTCATCCTCAAACGGATGGACAAACTGAAGTTGTAAATAGAACTTTGGGAACACTTTTGCGTGCTATTCTTAAAAGAACTTGGATTGACATTTCTATGGACTTTATTTTTGGATTGCCTAGGACTAAGAAGGGGAGTGATTCTATTTTTGGATTACTTTATGGGCTAAACTTTGCTCAATATTGTTGTAATCTACTACTTGTTGTAATGCCCGAGATTTAATTACGGTAATCAGATGTTGATTAATTGACATAATTGAGGTTATATAAACTCAAATGACGAAGCCGGGCGTGGTGTATTTTACATCAAGATGTTCGACCTAACATCTCAAGATGTTCGACCGAACATCTCGCGCCCGAGCGGTAAATTATGTCCGCCCGAGCGTGATTGTTTAATGGATGAAGGCCGAGAGTTCTTCGCCCGTGCGGAAACTTTTGTCCGCCCGAGCGAGAGACGTGCTGTACAAAGAGTGTGACACGTTTTCTTATATTGCATGTATATATATATATATATGTGCAATAACCGAGTCATTCTTCAGAGTTGAAGTACAGAATCGAGGAAAAAGGTTCCGAGGAAGAATTTGGATTTGTAATTGACGATTTTGGAGATCCGTCCGTCTGATTTTAAATCCGAATACAGTACTGTATTCCTATCAACGCAGGCTCCAACTGGACGTAAGTTTTGTTACGTTTAGACAAGATTTGAATTTATGATATTGTCAGAATTGAATATGAATCAGATATGATGTTTCTGCTACCGTAAATATTATAGAATTGAAGTCAGATTAAAGAACAGACCGTTTCTGTAATTGTTATGATTTTTGAAAGATATTGACTAAGATTCTATATCAGAATTGTGTTAATATTCAGAGTATGAATTATGTTGACACAGATTATGAGTGCCAGTATTATATTTGTGATGTTCAGATTGACGGAGTTATTCAGATTGTATTATTATGCCGTCGAAACATCAGTTGATTTAGATTGATCAGATTATGTACTGAGTTGGGTATTGATCAGAACAGATTGTGTATTGAGTTATTCACTGATACAGCGTATTCGATATTGTCATTTCAGATTCGAGATGGACAGAGTTGGATACAAGTCATCGTCTTCGTCAGACCGGGACGACAAATGTATAATGCATGTGATATTCGGGAAGTCCCAACTGAAATGAAATCTCATTTGAGTTTCCCAAAAAAATCACATACTAGACTGTTGTCTATATTTTATTATGTTTATGCTTTGATTATAGAATGGTATTCAAATGTATGAGATTATTGTCATATTCAGCTATGAATATGATTATGCTTTGTTTACAGATTGCTATTCATTGCAGTTAAGATAGGAGAGTCTTGACAGTCATTGTCAAATATCTAGACGTTCGGTGTATCTCAACTTAGGAGCAGGTATTACTCCTATTGCAGCCGTTGATACAGCTCGAACCGAAGTCTAGGAATAAGACGTACGGTTACCACGATCGGTTGAGTAGGTGTGGGGACCCAAGCTCTAACTTTTTCTTTGGGATTCAATGGATCATTAATATAAAAGTGGGTCAAATTTTTCGCTTTTCAACATTAAATCTAATGTATAAAAACAAACATAAAGTCTTTATTTATTTAACAAACATAATGTACAAACGTAAGGTACAAACATGTCTTGTTCCATTCTTATTTAACAACTAGTAATTAAATACAGTACATGATAAAAGTACAACTACTAGTCCTTCTGCTAAGCCCGAGATCACCACGCTATGTCCATCTCTCATCAGCTGCGTGACCCAGATCCTGCCCCACCTGTTGTTATGCACACATACAGACATAACAACAGCCGGAAACTCCGGTGAGAACAAATCCCAGTATAAACATGTATACATGCATATAATCAATTAACATGAAACATGCTATCATGAATGACATCATATGTACATGCAATGCAATGCGAATCAAACCATGTCTGGACTCGACTCGACTAGAACTCTAGGGATCCCGGTGTGAATAAGACGTCAGTGGCTGTCACCTACCCTCCCAATCGGGGTGACTGTACGTCTTATTCCTAGATTTCGGTCAGAACTGTATCAACGGCTGCAATAAGAGTAATGGCTACTCCTAAGCTGAGATACACCGAATATCTAGATAGTTGACAATGACTGTCAACGACTCTCCTATCTTAAATGCAATGAATATCAATCTGTAAACAAAGCATGCTTATATTCATATCTGAATATCACAATGATCATATATATGTAAATACAATGCTAAAATCAAAGCATAACCATGTTACAAGATTTGAATATAATCTCTATAAACAATTCATAACATGATACTATATATACAATAATTCTAGTATGTGATTTTGATTTGGGAAACTCAAATAATATCTTATTTGAGTTGTGGCTTCCCAAACAACATAGTTTATACCTTTCTTGTTGAATTAAATCGAAGTCTCGAAGTCGGGATATAAACTCTGTCACTCCAAATCTGAAATGGCAATGTAGAGACATACAATATCAATTCCCAACTCAATTCAACACCTATCTAATTTTATACGAAATCTTGGTACAGTCGGACGGTATAACGACATGATTTCTCAATACCAATCGGTCCAACTCACAACATATATCAACAATTCATCAATCCCAACTCATAATCCTCAACTTAGCCATGAGATATTATCTAAAATCTGCATATTTAATTCTAAATATGCTGGAAAATAACAACAATCTTATACGATATCCGATATTCAACCCGATAGTGAATATACGATACTCATTATGCCAAGAATCCAATATAACTAACATATTACAATTTCTCCAACATCTATGATTCAAGACTTGTTATAACTACACAAAACTTACATCACCTTGTAGCCGTCGATGCAAGGAGCTCAAAACCGCAATCGGATTAATGTTTGGATGTATAAATCTTACAAAATCACAATTCTAAATGAAGAAGAAACTTTGGGAGATTTTCTGAATTCTTCCCCTTTTCCTCGGTGTTTGCTACTGAAATGAAGAGAAAGGATGACACATGATCAATATTGCATGCTAAGAGACAAGTGTCTATATTTTTCACATTACACGCATGACCGCGGGTGCGGTAGCTGTAAGGAACGCGGGTGCGCCAAGCTCTCGGCCATCCTATCATTTTCAGAATTTCGAGGACCGCGGGTGCGGTCACTGCACGACCGCGGGTGCGGTCGCACCACCGCGGGTGCGGTGTTATCGTACCGCGGGTGCGGTGTGGCTACGAAAATTTTACCAACTTTCTGCCCATTGCACCGCGGGTGCGGTGTCTACAAGCACGGCGGGTGCGGTGTGACTTCGAATTACAATGGCATAATTCTACATTTTAAGCCAAACTTCTTCATCTCTTATTTCTTATCTCTATGCACATTGTTCATAGCATATCTATCAATTTAGAATGATCACTCAGCGTTCTGGGAATTACATTTCTCCCCCTCTAAGAAATAAGTTCGTCCTCGAACTTGAAATAAATCAATTAGAGTATCTAAAACAGTATTACCATCTAAAACTGAATAAATACTTACATCAAGTAAATAACTCGAGATGTTTCTGGCGCATATCTGCTTCTGTTTCCCAAGTCGCTTCTTCGACGCCATGACGACTCCATTGAACTTTCACTAATGGAATAGTCTTCGTTCTGAGCTTCTTTTCTTTCCGGTCAAGAATCTGTATGGGTTGTTCAATGTAGCTTAAAGTCTGATCAAGCTCAGCTTCGTCAGGATGAATGACATGAGAAACATCAGGCATGTATTTACGCAACATCGATACATGAAAGACATCATGTATCCCAGATAGAGAAGGAGGAATAGCCAGTTGATATGCTCGATCACCAATCTTCTCTAGAATCTCATAAGGACCAACGTATCTAGGAGACAACTTTCCACGCTTGCCAAATCTGACAACGCCTCGGAATGGGGAAATCTTTAGAAACACCCTGTCTCCTTGCTCAAATACTAACGGTCTACGTCTGATGTTGGCATATTTCGCTTGCCTGTCTTGCGCCGTTTTCATCCTCTTCTGAATGACTTTTACTTTCTCTGTCATGTCACGAATCATATCTGGTCCAAGTTCTGGTACCTCTACAATGTCATCCCAGTATAGCGGAGATCTGCACTTCTTACCATATAAAGCTTCAAACGGTGCCATCTCAATGCTCGTCTGGTAGCTATTATTGTAAGAGAATTCACAAAGAGGTAAGGAATCTTGCCAACTAGTGCCAAAATCTAGCACTACGGCTCTCAACATATCCTCTAACGTCTGGATAGTCCGCTCTGACTGTCCGTCTGTCTGAGGATGATAAGCAGTACTCAGGTGTAATGTCGTACCTAAGGCCTGCTGTAAACTGTGCCAAAAGTGAGAAGTGAATCCTGGATCCCGATCTGATACGATAGACTTCGGCACTCCATGTAATCTGACTACCTCTCGAATATAAATCTCCGCCATCTGATCATGTCTGTAGGTCATTCTGTATGGGATGAAACAAGCTGATTTGGTCAATCTGTCGATAATGACCCAAATCGCATAACAGCCTCGAGAAGATCGGGGTAACTTCGTCACGAAATCCATGGAAATGTGATCCCATTTCCATTCAGGAATAGACAAACTCTGAAGTAACCCTCCGGGATTCTTCCTCTCGGCCTTCACCTGTTGGCAGTTCAAGCATTTAGACACATACTCGGCGATGTCTGACTTCATCTGTTTCCACCAGAACTGTGTCTTCAAATCATTATACATCTTTCTGCCACCAGGATGGATGCTGAACCGACTGCAGTGCGCTTCGGACATAATCTGATGTCTCAAGTCTGAAACATCTGGCACAACAAGACGGTTATTGACGTACAAAACATGTTCACGCACCTGATATTCTGACAAATGCCCTGCTCTGACCATCTGAATCGATCTTTGCACATTCTGATCGGTTCGTTGAGCTTCCTTGATCCTCCGGATCAGGTCTGGCTCAACTTGGATAGTAGCAAGTCGTAGTGGCTTCTTATCTGTATCAAATTCTAATCCCGAGAAACAGCAATTTTCAACTAGCTTTGTAACACCTATCGTCGATAAGGATAGGGAACAAACCTTTCGACTCAAGGCGTCCGCTGCTGCATTAGACTTCCCTGGATAATATTTGATCTCGCAATCAAAGTCCTTTAGTAAATCAAGACATCTACGCTGTCTCATGTTCAACTCCGACTGAGAGAACAAGTACTTCAGGCTTTTATGGTCTGAATAGATCTCGAATTTCTCGCCATAAAGATAATGACGCCAGATCTTCAGTGCAAATACGATAGCCGCCAATTCAAGATCATGAATGGGGTATCGAGTCTCGTGAGTCTTCAACTGTCTTGAGGCATATGCGACCACATGACCTCGCTGCATAAGAACACATCCCAAACCTCTGTGAGAGGCATCACAATATACAACGAAATCACCAGTTCCTGAAGGAATCATCAAGACAGGTGCACTGGTCAACCTCTTCTTCAATTCCAGAAAGCTCGACTCACACTCCTCAGACCATAGGAATGGCGCATTCTTCTGTGTCAAATGTGTGATTGGCTTGGCAATTCGAGAGAAATCTTGGATGAATCGTCTATAGTATCCTGCTAGACCCATGAAACTGCGTATCTCTGGCACAGAAGTCGGTCTCGGCCAACTGATCACAGCTTCCACTTTACTCGGATCTACAGAAATACCATCTCCAGATATAATATGTCCCAAAAAGACAACTCGATTCAACCAAAATTCACACTTTGACAATTTGGCATACAGTCTCTCATTTCTCAATGTCTGCAAAACAATTCTGAGATGCTCTGTATGCTCATTTCTGTTCTTCGAATACACCAAAATATCATCAATGAAGACAATCACAAATTCATCCAAATACCTCTGAAACACTTGGTTCATCAAGCCCATAAATACCGCAGGAGCATTGGTTAAACCAAAAGGCATGACAATAAATTCGTAATGTCCATACCTGGTTCGAAACGCTGTCTTCAGTATGTCTACATCTCGAACTCTGAGCTGATGATATCCGGATCGCAAGTCAATCTTAGAATACACAGAGGATCCCTGCAACTGATCAAATAGGTCGTCGATCCTAGGCAAAGAATATTTATTCTTGATCGTTGCCTTATTCAACTGCCTGTAATCGATACACAGTCGCATCGATCCATCTTTCTTTCGTACAAAAAGTACCGGAGCACCCCAAAGAGATACACTAGGTCTGATATATCCCTTGGCTAGCAGATCTTCCAACTGTGCTTTCAATTCTTTCAACTCTATCGGTGCCATCCTATACGGAGCTCTCGAAATAGGAGTGGTACCTGGAATCAAATCGATACTAAAATCTACCTCTCGCACTGGAGGTAACCCAGGAATCTCCTCCGGAAACACATCTGCAAATTCTCGTACTACTGGCAAATCTGCCAATGCCGGGCTAGATTTTTGTACATCTACAGCATACACAAGGAACCCATCTGCTCCTTTCTGTAACAACTTATTCATAGACAAAGCCGAAATCAAGGGAATCCGAGATCTGGAACCCTTTCCGTAGAATTTCCACTCGTCTGTCATTTCTGGTCTGAATCTGACAATCTTGTGGAAACAATCCACGGTGGCTCTGTACTTTGTTAACATGTCAATTCCAACAATACAATCAAAATCTTCTAACCCGAGTACTATGCAATCCAGATCAATCTCATGCCCCTCAAACTGTAGGGTGCAATGTCTAACCGTGGTTACAGCTATCAAACCACTTCCCAACGGAGAAGTAATAGACACAACATCTAACAAAGACTCAACAGGCAGAGAATGCAATAATGCAAATCGTTCTGATATGAATGTATGATGTGGGGACCCGGACGCTGATCTGTCTTATTAATCATCTTTGGGGTTTAATTATCAATTAAGATAAAACAGGGTCTAAAAATTTTTCTTTTTAAAATGTAACTGCGGAAAGTAATGGAATCTAAACAATATACATCTCTGTATAAAAACTACAGTTCAGTAGAAAAGTACAATACTGTACCACCTAAGTCTAAGGTTCAACTACTAAATTCAAGTAATAGACCAAATCTTCTACAAGTCCGGAATCACCACGCTAACTCGTCTTCTCTCATCGTCATCTCGACCCTGATCCAGCCCCATCTGTTGTCATGCACACATACAAAAAAAGACAACAGCCGGATTACTCCGGTGAGAATAAATCCCAGTATAAAACATGGTAAACATGTATATAAACAAACTGAATTATAAAACATGCTATCATGTAAAGAAACAATCTATTTCATAATCTATGAAATTAATCAAATAAGCATGCAACTCAAATCAGATAAACATGCATATCATAAAACATGCTAACTCAACTGAAAGCAGTAATGATGGGTCCCATGATCTAGGAACCACATCCATAGAAGTATGCAGTTCTAATCAAATCATGTCTAGAGTTGACTCGATCTATAACTCTAGGGATCCAGGTGTGAATAAGACGTCACTGTCTGTCACCTACCCTACCAATCGAGGTGTTGTACGTCTTATTCCTAGACTTCGGCCTGATCTGTATCCGCATCTACAATAGGGGCGGTGATCTTCCCCTAAGCTGTGATATCGCTGAACATCTAGAAGTCTGGATGATCTCGCAGACTTTCCTATCTTAATGCATGAATACAAAATCTGTAAACCAAGCATAATAAGATAAAACATAAACAAGAATATAGTATGTGATTTATTGGGCAACTCAAGGATGATCTCGATTGAGTTGTTTCTTCCCGAATATCACATGAATTATACCTTTGTCGTCCCGGTCTGACGAAGATGATGATCTGTATTCAACTCTGTCCATATCAATCTGAAAAGACAATATCGAATACGCTGTATCAGTAAATAACTCAATTCACAATCTGTTCTGATCCATACTCAAATCAGTATACAATCTGATCAATGTCTGAACAAGATACAATCTGAGTCATATCAATAATATCACAATCTAATCGAACTCATATCTGAATCTGATCAATCTAAATCAACTGATGTTTTGACGGCATAACAATACAATCTGAATAACCCCGTCAATCTGAACATCACAAATATAATACTGAAACTCATAATCAGTGTCAATACAATCATACTCTGAATACTAACACAATTCTAATATAGAATCTCAGTCAATATCTTTCAAAATTCATAACAATCGCATAACCAATCTATTCTGAAATCTAACTTCGATTATACAATGTCTACAATAGCAGAAACACTATATCTGAATCATATTCAATTCTGACAACATCATAATTCCAAAACACTGCAAAACGTAATAAAACTTACGTCCTTGTATAGCTCGTAGTACGAGGAGAACGATACTACTTTCGGATTCGAATTCTGATACACGGATTCTTCGAAATCACCAATCGAAAAGGCGTAAGGATTTTCCTTTCAAACCTTCGACCCCTTTTCTGCAATCTGGAGAGAAACACGTGCAATCCTCATATATATACTGCATGCAAAGTCTGAAACGTGGCATCATTTTTCAAAGTGCACGTCGCACCGCGGGTGCGGTCCTACATGCACCGCGGGTGCGGTCCCGTCTCGTCGATTCTATCCAGATTTCCCGAAGCTTGACCGCGGGTGCGCTGCTTATAATACCGCGGGTGCGGTGTGGCTACGGGCTTTGCACTACATTTTCTGCACACGCACCGCGGGGGCGGTCGTGCTAGCACCGCGGGTGCGGTTGTACAAACTACCAAAAATTCTATTTTTGGTCCGTGCAACATCCCATAATCTTATCTGATCAATTCTACAAGTCTTGGGACATTACATTAATCTTGTCTGATTAATTCTACGACAATTCTTGGGGCATTACATTTCTCCCCCTCTTAGATCTGAGTTCGTCCTCGAACTCGCCACAAGCAATCCAAATCTATTAGAAGAAATCTAGAAGAAATGTAGAACAGAGTTTATCATCCAAACTCGCTTCATTAGATTTGTTCTGAAATATCTTCCTAGTATCCCTCTTTGATTCTAATCAGGAATACAGAGCTAAGAAGCATCCTATCACAATACTTCTCAAACTAACTCTGACAGAATCAATCTTGTCATGCTGATTATACAATATCTGTATACATCAATTATAATTTATAACAAAACAATCCCAGTAATTGTTATCCAATCTTTTTATCCCAATTAAGGACCTATACCATCTTTATCTTCAAAGACCAATCGTCATCATCCGACGTTGGTGTCTTAAATCTATTCATGCTGAACTATCTGGATAGCTAGTGCTAACATCCAGCACTAAAGTTCTACCAATATCTGCCAATCGGTAATAAATCTGTACAAGAGAGCTTATGATAGAGTCTATCCTAAGTACAACTCCATCAAAATCACAATCTGATATCATCTAATTCAATATTCTAATCCATCTGATTATTTCTTTGACATCGATCTATGTCATCTAGTTCTGTTTGTACGTAATCTGGTACAAACTGATAGATATAGATTGAGAAATCTGTCAATCATAATCATATCACATCAAAATTTAAAGAAAATGGCGGTAATGTCATTACGAAAGCCATAGACATGTACTCCCATTTCTATTCAGAAATATACATATTCTGTAACAAATCTTCTGATTTCTATCTTTGTGTTTTCTTCTGTTAGCAATTCAGACCTATCAGTACAATTTCTGCCAACATTTCTGTACAATTTCTGCCATCACTGATCTAATCTGTTTATATCACAACTATCTGTTCGAATATAATACATTCACAAACATCTGAATGAAAACTGACTTCACTACTGTGCGGTTCTGACACTATCTGTGATTCTGATTCGAACTATTCGGTATAAACAATCAGTTAATAATATAAAATAAAGAAGAAATACCTACCTGGTATTCGGCTCTGACCACCGATATCAAAATCTGTAAACAATTCTGAAACATTTTGATATCGTAAAATAATCAGTCCCATACAATCACAAAATCAAATATCTGTTAATCTGACTGATGCTCTGTTCTGATTAGCAAAATACAATTCTGAACCCTCTAATTTCTGAACTGATGTACACTCAACTGATTACAATAAATTGTGTCAACACTGATTCATAATAACAGTAATATCACATCAGATTCAGAATAGAAAGAACCTATACAGATCTAGTGAGTTTAAGAAAACTCATAAAATAACGATTTCTGGTAAATATCTTAATATCAATCTGATCAACTGCTATATTTCATCTGCAAATAGAATATGCACCCAACAATATAAGATGTCTCAAATACTGATTTAGAGTAATCACAATACGCAAGCAGATATAACATAATAAGGGGATAAGAGAATAAGAAAATCTGTAAAACTCAGCAATTCCGACTTTCTGACATCACTACTAATTCTGATATATCTGTTACCTGTGTCGTTTACAGTCACTGATTTCCGTCTCAACTGTGCAAAGGAATCGGTATACAAACTGCAGATATCACATATTCTGAATACAATCTGTTTCAATTATGATTCTTATCTGAATAATTTCTGTATACAATCATCACAGTTTTCAGAATATTCAATAAAATCTTTTCAGGTATTCGATTCGATCAATCAAATACTGCCATTATATCAAATCTCATAAAGACAATGAGCATAAAATCATCAGAACATCTCTGAAGATACTGACACATACCAAAGAGAAAACTAACTCAGATGTAACTCCTGGTTGGTACTCTTCTATTGATCTTTCAATTCATTCTGTATCATTCTATACATTCATTATCATTCTGTTCTGAATTCGAAAACAACAATCAGTATCTGATATGAATTCAATTCTAAAATCTATCTTTCTGATATAACACACAATCTGAAATCTCATCTGGCTAATGTCTGCCAACTCATACATCATTGACATATCTGTCAATGTTAGGCTCGATCTCAGTAGGTCTACTAAATACATAGGGATGCAATCTGCTCTTTTCTGTATTAATCGAGTCCTATACAATACCGATATCAAAGGAATTCTAAATCTAGAATCCTTATCGTGGTTTCTCCACTGATCAATCATTTCTGGTCTGAATCTTATACTCGAGTTTTGTACTTGTTTAGCATACTATTATCAATAATGCAATCAAATCAGCAACACAAGTACATAAACATTACAGTCATACAGACCCAACAGATAATGCATATCTCCATGCAACTCATTCAAGGATAATCTTAAGGAATGCAGTAGTATATATCAATACATATGCAATCTAATTATAAAGAATAGTACCTGTTGTGAATTCTAGATCTGTGTTTTCTTTTGAACTTTGTTCCCTACAATCTTCGAGAACGCTTCTGGGGACAGACTTTAGCAAAGTGTCCCGGCTGTCCACAATTATTGCATCTACCAGTCACTCCCTGGCATTGCTCGGTGGAATGTCTCCCTCCGCAACTCCTGCAATACACTCCAGTATAGCTCGGACTAGAACTACTGGAACTCGAGGAATCACCCCCTAACTTCTTGAATGGCTTCTTGCGGGATTTCAGCAAATCTTGCTTCCCACTCGTACTGCCGTGATCATATCGGAGAGGGGACTGCTGTGTCTGGGGTTGCTCCACACACAACCTTGTCAATTGTCTAATCAGACTTGCCTCAGCTCTCTTCGCTCTACTCAAGATATCAGCAAAATGGTAAGGTCGCTGCAAATTCATAAATGCAACTACCTCCGAGTTCAACCCTCTGATGAACTGATTCAATATAGCTTCATCATTTCCAGCTATCTGAGGAGCAAAGTGCAGTAGAGTAGAGAATTTGGCGGTATATTCATCAATATTCAACTGCCCTTGGCTCAAATTCTCAAACTCTGCTTTCTTGTCCTCTCGGTACGACGCTGTAAAAAATCTTCGATAAAATTCAGTTCTAAATATTCCCCACGAAATCATTGTACCTCTCTCTGCCCACATTCTTCTACTTGTAATCCACCAACTCCTGGCGACTTCTCGTAACTGGTAAGGCACCATTTTAACCCTCTGTTCATCTGTACAATCAAGTAAATCAAACAAGATTTCTATATCATCAAACCAGTTCTGACAATCTTCAGATGTCTCGGTACCACTCAGAATCGGCGGCTGTAATAACTCAAATTCTTTCATCTTTTCTTCTAGCTGAGCTTCTGATGCATCTAGCTGTTCCGACGAAGTACTACCCCTTTCTGGAAATCTCCGAGGCGGTATGTCTGAATATCAAACAGATTAGTACATAATCTATACCATCTGTCTCAGCCCTCCTCTGATCATATACCTCTGATCCAGACTCGGTTCTGACTCAGGCTTAACAATTACATGCTGCAATCAACTCAGATACAACAACATGTAATAGGGAAAGCATTAAATCATGCTAGCACACATAATGTAAGTCAACATTAAAATAAATCTCATGCTAGCAATCACATGCAAGGAAAGAAAATTCATCTACCCCGCTCATTCTCTTCTAACTCCATCTAAGTCAATCTAAAAGATCTATCAGTTCTAACTATCTTAGTCTAAAGATCTAGCTCTAAAGGAACTATAAGCTCTGATACCACTTGTTGTGGGGACCGGGACGCTGATCTGTCTTATTAATCATCTTTGGGGTTTAATTATCAATTAAGATAAAACAGGGTCTAAAAATTTTTCTTTTTAAAATGTAACTGCGGAAAGTAATGGAATCTAAACAATATACATCTCTGTATAAAAACTACAGTTCAGTAGAAAAGTACAATACTGTACCACCTAAGTCTAAGGTTCAACTACTAAATTCAAGTAATAGACCAAATCTTCTACAAGTCCGGAATCACCACGCTAACTCGTCTTCTCTCATCGTCATCTCGACCCTGATCCAGCCCCATCTGTTGTCATGCACACATACAAAACAAGACAACAGCCGGATAACTCCGGTGAGAATAAATCCCAGTATAAAACATGGTAAACATGTATATAAACAAACTGAATTATAAAACATGCTATCATGTAAAGAAACAATCTATTTCATAATCTATGAAATTAATCAAATAAGCATGCAACTCAAATCAGATAAACATGCATATCATAAAACATGCTAACTCAACTGAAAGCAGTAATGATGGGTCCCATGATCTAGGAACCACATCCATAGAAGTATGCAGTTCTAATCAAATCATGTCTAGAGTTGACTCGATCTATAACTCTAGGGATCCCGGTGTGAATAAGACGTCACTGTCTGTCACCTACCCTACCAATCGAGGTGCTGTACGTCTTATTCCTAGACTTCGGCCTGATCTGTATCCGCATCTACAATAGGGGCGGTGATCTTCCCCTAAGCTGTGATATCGCTGAACATCTAGAAGTCTGGATGATCTCGCAGACTTTCCTATCTTAATGCATGAATACAAAATCTGTAAACCAAGCATAATAAGATAAAACATAAACAAGAATATAGTATGTGATTTATTGGGCAACTCAAGGATGATCTCGATTGAGTTGTTTCTTCCCGAATATCACATGAATTATACCTTTGTCGTCCCGGTCTGACGAAGATGATGATCTGTATTCAACTCTGTCCATATCAATCTGAAAAGACAATATCGAATACGCTGTATCAGTAAATAACTCAATTCACAATCTGTTCTGATCCATACTTGATAAGTGCAATTTATTGTACTTTTATTACTTGTTTTTAACTTGGAATTTTGTGATTCTTGAGCAGGTTTTATTTGATTTGTTGTTGTTTTTGTTATTGTAGTTTGGAAGCTTAGAAATTAGAGTTTGGAGTGTTATATTTATGAATTAGAGGTGCAAAGGACAACTAGTCACGAGATAAGAGTGCACCCGCACCACAGCACGCAGCGGAGCTGCGCTACATGCCGAGAAGATAGCGCCCCCGTGCTCTTAACAACAGCGCACCTGCGCTGGCTGCCGAGAGCATAGCGCACCCGCGCTTTGCCAAACGCCGCACCCGCGCTGGCTGCCGAGAGCGTAGCGCACCCGCGCTACAGATAAGAGCGCACCCGCGCTGTATGTTCGAGAGGGCAGCGCACCCGCGGTGCTTACTTCACCGCACCCGCGGTCATGCACAAACATTCTTCCGGAAATTGTGAAACTTTGAAGACTTTGAGGAAAAGGAGGGGAGAATGGTGTGCTACGTGATAGATCTTGTCTAGACTATAAAAAGCCTCCATTATTCATCATCTAGGGCATCTTGGAAGCTAGAGAAAGGGTGGAGGCTACAAAGAACAAGATTGAAGATCAAGATCATCTTCTTCAACAAGTTCTTGTGCATCTTGGAACAAAATCTTCATACACTCCAAAACTCTTGTTCTAAGTTCTTTCTTTCTTTTATTTTGATATGTTTTGTTTAATATTTATGTGTTGTTGTTTTATTTTCCTTATTATGAACTAAATCTTAATTCTAGAGGGATGATGGAACAAAACTAGAAACCATGTGTGATGATTTATGATTTATGCTATATAAGTTGTCTTATTGTTCATTTGTATGTTTCCAATTTTAATGCTTTCAATTTATTGGCCATATCTTGAATGATTCTTGTGTTTATAAATTATCACTTGGAAAAGGGAATTTATAAATAAGAAACGGAAAAATACATCAATAGTATTTATATAGTTTGGGAGGACATATAGTGCTATTGAAGCCATTAAAAGATTTGAGTGATTATTGTGTTATTTAATTATAGATTGTTGATGGGAACATAACAATCTTTTGTTAGATAATTAGTATCTGCTTAACACTCGGGAGAGGGAGTAGATGATTTTAGAATTCTTGACTAATGAATAAGAAAGACAAATATAATATAGCTACACAAAAATACACATGGTGGATAGTTGCGTGAAATCGGACCTCTAGATCTTTTATTCTATTGTTGTTCACTATTATTTGGTACGATAATTCAAATTTAGTTTTAAATCTAGTTATTGGTATAAACAACTTCATCAATTGATTTTTCTAAATAAAATCAAGACTATTTTAATTACAAGCATTAATATAAATTTAGAAATACATTCCTCGTGGGATCGACACTTGTACTCAAAAAATTACATTTTACTATAACTTGACGTTGTGCACTTGCAAGCAATTAAGAAAACACACAACAAGTTTTTGGGTCAATTTTTCACACACCTCATTGCATCAAATAATCATTGGGTATCCATTTCTTGAATGAATATTGTTTTGAACCCAATTTTTTACCGAAAAAGACCTTGTGATATGTGTTTGTAAAAATTTGAAATCAGTTGATAATGATTTGAAACATGGTTGAAGGGATTTGAAGTTAGAAAATGAACCAATCACATGATTTTATCCGGATGAACAAGTGGTTGAATTGATTTGAATTGTAAATGCATGATGGATTTAGAAATTATGTTGAGGTCAAGTTCTTTAAAATATTTCATGACTTGTTAGTTGTTTGTTTGTTTGTTTGTATTTGTTGTTTTGTTTTGCTCGGGACTAGCAAAATCTTAAGTTTGGGGGAGTTTGATAAGTGCAATTTATTGTACTTTTATTACTTGTTTTTAACTTGGAATTTTGTGATTCTTGAGCAGGTTTTATTTGATTTGTTGTTGTTTTTGTTATTGTAGTTTGGAAGCTTAGAAATTAGAGTTTGGAGTGATATATTTATGAATTAGAGGTGCAAAGGACAACTAGTCACGAGATAAGAGTGCACCCGCACCACAGCACGCAGCGGAGCTGCGCTACATGCCGAGAAGATAGCGCCCCCGCGCTCTTAACAACAGCGCACCCGCGCTGGCTGCCGAGAGCATAGCGCACCCGCGCTTTGCCAAACGCCGCACCCGCGCTGGCTGTCGAGAGCGTAGCGCACCCGCGCTACAGATAAGAGCGCACCCGCACTGTATGTTCGAGAGGGCAGCGCACCCGCGGTGCTTACTTCACCGCACCCGCGGTCATGCACAAACATTCTTCCGGAAATTGTGAAACTTTGAAGACTTTGAGGAAAAGGAGGGGAGAATGGTGTGCTACGTGATAGATCTTGTCTAGACTATAAAAAGCCTCCATTATTCATCATCTAGGGCATCTTGGAAGCTAGAGAAAGGGTGGAGGCTACAAAGAACAAGATTGAAGATCAAGATCATCTTCTTCAACAAGTTCTTGTGCATCTTGGAACAAAATCTTCATACACTCCAAAACTCTTGTTCTAAGTTCTTTCTTTCTTTTATTTTGATATGTTTTGTTTAATATTTATGTGTTGTTGTTTTATTTTCCTTATTATGAACTAAATCTTAATTCTAGAGGGATGATGGAACAAAACTAGAAACCATGTGTGATGATTTATGATTTATGCTATATAAGTTGTCTTATTGTTCATTTGTATGTTTCCAATTTTAATGCTTTCAATTTATTGGCCATATCTTGAATGATTCTTGTGTTTATAAATTATCACTTGGAAAAGGGAATTTATAAATAAGAAACGGAAAAATACATCAATAGTATTTATATAGTTTGGGAGGACATATAGTGCTATTGAAGCCATTAAAAGATTTGAGTGATTATTGTGTTATTTAATTATAGATTGTTGATGGGAACATAACAATCTTTTGTTAGATAATTAGTATCTGCTTAACACTCGGGAGAGGGAGTAGATGATTTTAGAATTCTTGACTAATGAATAAGAAAGACAAATATAATATAGCTACACAAAAATACACATGGTGGATAGTTGCGTGAAATCGGACCTCTAGATCTTTTATTCTATTGTTGTTCACTATTATTTGGTACGATAATTCAAAATTAGTTTTAAATCTAGTTATTGGTATAAACAACTTCATCAATTGATTTTTCTAAATAAAATCAAGACTATTTTAATTACAAGCATTAATATAAATTTAGAAATACATTCCTCGTGGGATCGACACTTGTACTCAAAAAATTACATTTTACTATAACTTGACGTTGTGCACTTGCAAGCAATTAAGAAAACACGCAACAAGTTTTTGGCGCCGTTGCCGGGGAATGTAAAATTTGAATTTATATTAATATTGTTACCAATTAGTCTAAATTTTAATTTAGAGCTATTTTTATTATACTACATTAAACACTGATTTGTTATTGTTTTTGATTAACAGTGCATGCGAAGATCGCAAAATCTTGACTTGCTTATCTTTGATCCTGAAATCGAAAGAACCGCAAGACGATTAAGAAAGGCAAGAAGAGAAGAGATTCGAGCAATGGCTGAAAACAGAGACAATGAAAATCCACCCCCTGCAATACCCATCAGAGATCATTTTAGGCCGGTATTGAATGCTCATTATTCTGGTATAGCAAGAGGAACGATTAATGCAAACAACTTTGAGCTCAAGCCTGCATTGATAAACATGGTTCAACAGAATCAGTTTAATGGAGCCGCTACTGCAGATCCTCATCTACATCTCAGAACATTCCTTGAAATTACTGATACGGTAAAAATGAATGGTGTTTCTGATGATATAATTCGATTGCGTTTGTTTCTTTTTTCTCTTAGGGACCAAGCAAGAGGATGGCTTCAATCGCTTCCTTTAGGGAGTATCACTACATGGCAGGATTTAGCAACCAAGTTTCTTGCAAAATATTTTCCACCTGCAAAGTCTGCACAGTTAAAAATCGAGATAAGTACTTTCAGGCAGACTGATTTTGAGCAACTATATGAGGCATGGGAAAGATATAAGGAATTGTTGAGGAGATGTCCAAACCATGGTTTTGAAGATTGGGTACAGATTGAATTATTTTACAATGGTTTGAATGGACAGACCAGAGGCACTGTTGATGCAGCAGCTGGTGGCACGATATTTGCTAAATCACCTGATCAAGCATATGATTTGCTTGAACAGATGACCATTAACAGTTATCAGTGGCCGTCTGAAAGGTCAGGAGTAAAGAAGCAAGCTGGAATTTATGCCATAGATCTTATTACATCACCCACAGCTCAAGTTTCAGCTTTGACAAATCAAATTGCAGCAATGAATAAGACTGGTACATCAGAGGTTGAAAATGCATCGGTTGTTACTGAAGAACCACAAATTCCTGATGAGGCTCATTATATCAACAATAGGAATTTTGGTGGCTACGGAGGATATCGAGGTAACCCTCCCTCTAACACGTATCATCCTGGATTGAGAAATCATGAAAATTTTTCATATGCTAATAATAAGAATGTGTTGAATCCTCCACCGGGGTTCAATACATCAAAGGGGGAGGGAAAGCCTTCATTTGAAGATTTGGTAGGTACATTTGTTGCTGAGTCTAGAAAAAGGATGGCGAGAACTGAATCTCGTCTTGACAATATGGAGACTCACATGGGAAACATGGGTGCTACAATGAAATCTTTGGAAACGCAAATCGGACAGTTGGCCAACGCTCTAAAAGATCAAAACAAGGGGCAATTTCCCAGTAACACAGAGGTGAACCCAAAAGAGCAGTGCAAGGCAATGACTTTGAGGAGTGGAAAAGAACTTGATGTTAAAAATTCCAATGAGAAAGATGAAAATGAGGTGATTGTTGAAGAAGTTGAAGCTGAGGGATCTAATACCAAAGCTGAAGCTGAAGTTGAACAACCTCCGGTATTTAAACCGACTCTTCCATATCCGCTGAGGTTCAAGAAGAAGAAATTGGATGATCAATTTGCCAAATTTTTGGAGATCTTCAAGAAGATTCATATCAACATCCCATTTGCTGATGCTTTAGAGCAAATGCCAAACTATGCAAAGTTCATAAAAGATGTGATGTCAAAAAAGAGAAAGTTGCATGAGTTTGAGACAGTGAAATTGACAGAAGAGTGTAGCGCCATACTTCAAAGGAAACTACCACAGAAACTCAAAGATCCAGGGAGTTTTACTATCCCTTGTGTTATTGGTGGTTCTAGAATAAATAAAGCTTTGTGTGATTTAGGTGCCAGTATTAATTTAATGCCTTTTTCTATTTACAGGACTTTAGAGCTTGGCGAGGTGAAGCCTAGCACTATTACCTTGCAGTTGGCGGATAGATCACTTACATATCCACGGGGTATAGTGGAGGATGTTCTGGTAAAGGTAGACAAATTTATATTTCCTGCTGATTTTGTTATTCTAGATATGGAAGAAGACAAGGACACCCCACTTATCTTTGGAAGGCCATTTTTGGCCACTGGAAAAGCTTTGATCGATGTGCACAAGGGTGAGCTTACATTGAGAGTAGGTGGAGAAGAAGTCATGTTCAACATCTACAACACAATCAAAGAACCAAATGAGGTAAGTACTTGTAATAGCATTGATGTAATTGACTCATGTGTATCTCATGTTGGTGCAGGAAGATTGACAAAAGATTCCTTGGAGAGATGCTTGTTGGAATCGGCGTCTATAATGGATGAAGATGATTGGGATGTCCAAGAGGAGTTACTTGCTCTCGATACATTGCCTAGAGAAAAGAGTGATGTGCATAATGTAGAATTACTTGAAGATGCAAATATAGAGGTACCAAAAGTATCCCCTGAATTGAAGGAACTTCCAAGTCACCTCTGTTATGCATTTTTAGGTGAAAATTCAACATATCCAGTAATCATCTCTTCTTTTCTTACTTGTACTGAAAAAGAAAAATTGTTGAGGGTGTTGAGAGAATTTAAATCTGCTTTGGGATGGACAATTGTTGATATAAGGGGAATTAGCCCTACTGTTTGTATGCATAAAATTTTGATGCAGGAATCATATTCACCTTATGTTGATCATCAGAGAAGGCTTAATCCTGCAATGAAAGAAGTTGTAAGGGCTGAGGTGTTAAAATTGTTAAATGCTGGTGTTATTTATGCTATATCTGATAGCTCATGGGTTTCACCAGTTCAAGTAGTGCCTAAGAAGGGAGGAATAACTGTAGTGAAAAATGAGAACAATGAATTGATTTCAACTCGCCCAGTGACTGGTTGGCGAGTATGCATAGACTACAGGAAATTGAATGATGCTACTAGGAAAGATCATTTCCCACTTCCATTTATTGACCAGATGCTTGATAGAGTTGGTGGTTATCATTATTATTGTTTTCTAGATGGTTATTCAGGTTACAATCAGATTGTCATAGCACCGGAGGATCAGGAGAAGACTACTTTCACTTGCCCTTACGGTACATTTGCTTTCAGGAGAATGCCATTTGGACTATGCAATGCACCTGCTACTTTTCAGAGGTGTATGATGGCCATATTTTCTGACATGGTTGAGGAAATAATGGAGGTTTTTATGGATGACATTTCTGTATTTGGTACATCTTTTGATCATTGTTTGCAAAATTTAATGCTTGTTTTGCAGAGATGTCAGGCGAAAAATCTAGTTCTGAATTGGGAAAAATGTCACTTCATGGTTCCCGAAGGTATTGTGCTTGGCCACAAAATTTCAGCTAAAGGAATAGAAGTTGACAGGGCCAAAGTTGTGGCAATTGAAAATTTACCACCGCCAAAGAATGTGAAAGGGATCAGAAGTTTCTTAGGACATGCCGGGTTCTATCGTCGTTATATCAAAGACTTCTCTAAAATTACTAGACCTTTATGTAATTTGTTAGAGAAAGATTCAACATTTATTTTTGATGATGATTGTTTGCAGGCATTTAACAAAATCAAGAAAGCACTGATTTCTGCTCCCATTATGATAGTGCCTGATTGGAAGGAGCCTTTTGAGCTCATGTGTGATGCTAGCGACTATGCTGTAGGAGCAGCATTGGGACAGAGGAGAGATAAGATGTTCAAGGCTATATACTATGCAAGTCGTACACTTAATGCAGCTCAACAAAACTATACAACTACTGAGAAAGAGATGCTAGCAGTAGTGTTCGCATTTGACAAGTTCAGAACATATCTTATTGGCACCAAGGTAACTGTTTTCACTGACCATGCAGCGCTTCGATACTTGTTTGCCAAAAAGGATGCCAAGCCCAGGTTAATACGTTGGATACTCCTACTTCAAGAATTCGATTTTGAAGTAAAAGACAAGAAAGGTTGTGAAAACCAGGTGGCAGATCACTTATCAAGACTAGAGTTAGAAGAAAGAACGGAAAGTGGAGTTATAAATGAGTTGTTCCCAGACGAACAACTGTTTGAGGTAAGTTCTAAACTTCCGTGGTTTGCTGATATAGCTAACTTCTTGTCTTGTGGTACTTTTCCTCCAGATCTGAATCATCACCAGAAAAAGAAGTTCTTCCATGATATAAAATTTTTCTTTTGGGATGATCCTTGTGTGTATAAGAGATGTGCTGACCAAGTGATTAGGAGATGTGTTGATGGAGAAGATGCACACAAAATACTGGAACAATGTCATTCATCACCGTATGGTTGACATTTTGGGGTAACACGAACATCAGCTAAGGTATTGCAATCAGGTTTCTATTGGCCTACTTTGTTCAAGGATAGCTATACCTTAGTGAAATCATGTGATAGATGCCAAAGGTTAGGGAACATTTCTAGGCGTCACGAATTACCACTAACAAATATTTTGGAAGTGGAACTTTTTGATGTCTGGGGCATAGATTTCATGGGACCTTTTCCACCTTCTTTTGGTCAATCTTACATATTATTAGCTGTAGATTATGTTTCGAAATGGGTGGAAGCAATCGCCACCAGTACTAATGATGCTCGTGTTGTAGTTAAATTTGTGCACAAGAACATTTTCACAAGGTTTGGAACACCAAGAGCTATCATAAGTGATGAAGGTACGCACTTTTGCAATAAAATTTTCAATTCACTGATGGCTAAATACAATGTGAAGCACAGAGTGGCATTGGCATATCATCCTCAGTCGAACGGACAAGCTGAAATATCCAATCGGGAAATCAAACAAATCTTAGAAAAGACTGTCAATACAAACCGGAAGGATTGGGCTATAAAGTTGGATGATGCACTGTGGGCTTATAGGACAGCATTCAAGACACCTATAGGGATGTCTCCCTATAGGTTGGTTTTTGGTAAAGCCTGTCACTTGCCGCTGGAATTGGAGCATCGAGCATTCTGGGCAGTTAAAAAGTTGAATTTTGATTTAAAAGCCGCTGGTGATGAAAGAAAACTACAGTTAAATGAAATGGAGGAATTTCGCAATGAAGCTTATGAAAATGCCAAGATTTATAAAGAACAGACAAAAAAGTGGCATGACAAACTCATTGTACGAAAGGAAATAAAACCAGGACAACAAGTACTCTTGTTCAATTCTCGTCTTAAGTTGTTTCCTGGTAAGTTGAAATCACGTTGGTCAGGTCCATTTTTGGTGGAGACGGTGTATCCTCATGGGGCGATTGAGCTAAAATGCAGTGATGGGAGGACTTTCAAGGTGAATGGCCAAAGAGTAAAACCATATTATGGAAATGAAGTAAGGCACCTTGACAACATTCCTTTGGGCGGATCAACTTGATATAAGCTGATGGTAGTCAGGCTGATGACGTAAAACCAAGCGCTTATTGGGAGGCAACCCAATTCTTTGTTTCTTGTTTGCATTGTGATTTCAGTTTTTTTTATTTTATTTTAATCATGTTATTTTTAGTTGTGTATTTTTAATAAAGTGTATGATTATATCTTCCCAAAATTTAATGAATCTAAATTGTTTTTCTTTTCAGGACTCAAAATTTGAGAAGAAAATATTTTGACGAGACAGGAGTGCCATTACAGTCTTGAGGTGCATAAAAAATTAAATAAAATTCGAAGCAGGAGTGCACCCGCAGTACAAGGCTACCGCCCCCGCACTAGGAGTGCCGAAGCACTAGCGCACCCGCGCTGCTTATCCGAGCGCACCCGCGTTGTCTGCCGAGAGAATCGCGCACCCGCGCTGCTTATCCGAGCGCACCCGCGTTGTCTGCCGAGAGCATCGCGCACCCGCGCTGTTTACACTAGCGCACCCGCGCTATCTGCCGAGACAAGAGCGCACCCGCGCTTTGCCAACGCCGCACCCGCGCTGTTTTTCGAACACACCGCGCACCCGCGGTGCTTACTTCAGCGCACCCGCGGTCACCCCTTTTTAAGAAACAATCGGGCATTCCTCAACCATTACCGAAAATACTCTCAAGAACACCCAATTCTCCATTTCCGAAAATTCCTACTCCAAACACAAATCAAACACCAAATTTTTGTTCTTCTTTCCACATATTCATCACTACAACTTACAAATCTACACACACTCAATCTAATACCTCACTCTTTTCCATTAAACTCAAAATCAAACCTAGGGTTTGAAAAGGGGGTTCGAAAATCTCTTCAAGATTTGAGTGGAGTTTTGAATTAATTCTTCAAGAAACAACTCAACACACCCAAGGTGAGCAATTTCTTGCAAATTTGAAGCTAATTTCGAAATTTGTTGCTTGGGAAGGAAATTTCATTTGGTGAAGAATATTGTGATTTTGGTAATATTGTTGGTGGATATTGTATACATTGTTGTGTTAAGTTGAGAAGTAGTTTGGGGAAAGCAAGAAGTTATTATTTTGAGAAGAAGGTTGAATTGAGTTGTGTAAACAAGGTGTTTGACAAAATGCCATTGAAAAGAAAGTCATCCAAGGGAGCCTCTTCATCAACAGCAGTGAACTATGATGCGAGTAGATTTTATAATGAGAGGGCAGAGGAACAGTATGGAAAAATTATCAATAGAAGCATAATAAAGGAGAGGGGATTTGATCTAAGTCATCCTGATACTCAAATTGAACATATTCTTGAAGCTCGGCAATGGGAGGAGTTTGGAAGACAGCCACAGGATGCTGTCATATCATTGGTGAGAGAGTTCTATGCAAACTTGAAGGTGAGACATGATCGGTTAGTGGTGTTTGTGAGAGGTAAAGAGGTCGCTTTTGATGCGCGGACAATCAACACTGTATATGGCTTTCCTGAAATAATGCACGATGAGTACGAAGAATAAAAAAATGGGAATGTTGATTATGACAATATTCTACATACTATTTGTACACAGGGAGCCGAATGGCGAATGAGAGACAATGTGCATTTAAGCCTTGCAAAGTCTGACCTCAGGGAAATGGCAAAATATTGGTATTCATTCATTACTGCCAGAATAAAGCCTACAGAACACACCACTACTGTGATTAAGGAGAGGGCCATCCTCATATTCTGCATTATTACAGGGAAGACAATCGATCTAGGTCGATTGCTTCAGAATTCAATTTACGATTATGCATGTGGCAACTCTCCGAGTGGACTTCTCCACCCCTCTCTCATCACTGTATTGTGCCAACATGCGGGTGTGACTTGGGCTCCGAATGAAGAAGTTCTGAAGCCGAAAAATCCTATTGTGATAGCTCAGGCATTTATGGGCGCCAGAAACGACCAAGGTGCAGCACGTAGAGCTCAAAGAGAATTCAATCAGAGGGCTGCAGAAAGACGTGATCAAGCCGAGGCTCAAGAACAACCGCAGCAGCACAGGAGAAGCAGAATGACTATGTTGGAGGAGGAGATGCACCAACAACGTCAAGACATGAATGCATTTATGTATCGGACTGATACATTCATGAATTTCATGATGGATTTCACATCAGTGTTGGCTGAGCAGTTTCCATCTGCTTCCACTTCTAGTAGACCATATCCACCTCACCCACAGTGGCCACCAGCTTACCCACCGCCAGAGTTCCAACCACCCCACCACGATGATGATGACGAGGATGATGGCAATGACCACTGACGGTCGTTGCCCAGCGTATGTGCATTTTCTTATTTATCATGCCTATTTACATCGAGGACGATGCACATGTTTAAGTTTGGGGGAGAGTTATTTTATTTTATCTTTGTGTGTTTTGTTTTAATTTATTTGGAGTATTTATTTGTTTATTTTCTTTTGTTTGTTTATTTAATTAGTGTATTTTAGTGTGTTTAATTTTTGTTTATTTTGTGTGTTTGTAGTATTTTAGTCATGAAATATTTAATGAATTGGCCAATGATGAAAACATTTTGTTGGAAAAGCAATGTCATGCATCAAATTCATGTTAATTGACCACTTTGAAAATTTAGAGAATAATCATGAAATTTGGTGAATTTGAGACTTAAAATTTCTATAAAACTTTGTGATTTTTATTTGACATTGAAATAAAATTTTTGCAAACTCATAAATGATTAAGGCAATCTTTGAAGATATTTGGGCCATATATATTATTCATAAACATTCATTTGAAGCCCTTTTGAGCCTATATGAGAAAAGAGTTGTGTTTTTGAAATTCCTTGGAAGCCAAGCACATTTCTTTTTGAATATATATGTATTTTGTTGATGCATTGAGACACAATTTTCACGATGATTAAAATTTTACTCTTTGATGGTGAATTGAGATTTTGTCTAGAACTATCCAAACATCACTCGAGGCGAAATACGGACAAATTATGATTTAGGAATGATTTAGGTGATTTTTGGACCGATTGAGCCTTTCAAGCTACCAAATAAATGAATTTATCATTTGTCACCTCTTTGAGCTTATATTGCCAAATATGTGTAAAAGACCCTCATTCAAATATTTTTTTTCAAATATCCCACAATTACCAACCTTTTGAATTTCTTATACAATTATTTCCTACTTTCTCAAGGGAGTAAGAATCCAAAAGATTGAAGAAAGTGATATTCTCCTGCAAAATAAAAATTAATGATGTTACATTGAAGAAGTTGGAGAAAAAGGGGAGAAAAAGAGATGAGATGAATAAAGAAAAGAAAAAGATAAAAATTGGAGATTGAAAGAAATAGTGGAGTGTGCAAAAGAGAAGAAATTCAATTTACTCCCTTATTTGAACTCCTAGACTTTATTTGTAGCCATGAACCAAGCTTAACATTATAACCATTGAAAATCCTATTAACCTAGTCATAGTTGTCCAATATACTAGTGGAGAGTGATTGAAAGGAGCTAGCCTATGGACAATCGATAAACACCGTCATTGAGTAAGAATTTTGGTCAATTTTTCACACACCTCATTGCATCAAATAATCATTGGGTATCCATTTCTTGAATGAATATTGTTTTGAACCCAATTTTTTACCGAAAAAGACCTTGTGATATGTGTTTGTAAAAATTTGAAATCAGTTGATAATGATTTGAAACATGGTTGAAGGGATTTGAAGTTAGAAAATGAACCAATCACATGATTTTATCCGGATGAACAAGTGGTTGAATTGATTTGAATTGTAAATGCATGATGGATTTAGAAATTATGTTGAGGTCAAGTTCTTTAAAATATTTCATGACTTGTTAGTTGTTTGTTTGTTTGTTTGTATTTGTTGTTTTGTTTTGCTCGGGACTAGCAAAATCTTAAGTTTGGGGGAGTTTGATAAGTGCAATTTATTGTACTTTTATTACTTGTTTTTAACTTGGAATTTTGTGATTCTTGAGCAGGTTTTATTTGATTTGTTGTTGTTTTTGTTATTGTAGTTTGGAAGCTTAGAAATTAGAGTTTGGAGTGATATATTTATGAATTAGAGGTGCAAAGGACAACTAGTCACGAGATAAGAGTGCACCCGCACCACAGCACGCAGCGGAGCTGCGCTACATGCCGAGAAGATAGCGCCCCCGCGCTCTTAACAACAGCGCACCCGCGCTGGCTGCCGAGAGCATAGCGCACCCGCGCTTTGCCAAACGCCGCACCCGCGCTGGCTGCCGAGAGCGTAGCACACCCGCGCTACAGATAAGAGCGCACCCGCGCTGTATGTTCGAGAGGGCAGCGCACCCGCGGTGCTTACTTCACCGCACCCGCGGTCATGCACAAACATTCTTCCGGAAATTGTGAAACTTTGAAGACTTTGAGGAAAAGGAGGGGAGAATGGTGTGCTACGTGATAGATCTTGTCTAGACTATAAAAAGCCTCCATTATTCATCATCTAGGGCATCTTGGAAGCTAGAGAAAGGGTGGAGGCTACAAAGAACAAGATTGAAGATCAAGATCATCTTCTTCAACAAGTTCTTGTGCATCTTGGAACAAAATCTTCATACACTCCAAAACTCTTGTTCTAAGTTCTTTCTTTCTTTTATTTTGATATGTTTTGTTTAATATTTATGTGTTGTTGTTTTATTTTCCTTATTATGAACTAAATCTTAATTCTAGAGGGATGATGGAACAAAACTAGAAACCATGTGTGATGATTTATGATTTATGCTATATAAGTTGTCTTATTGTTCATTTGTATGTTTCTAATTTTAATGCTTTCAATTTATTGGCCATATCTTGAATGATTCTTGTGTTTATAAATTATCACTTGGAAAAGAGAATTTATAAATAAGAAACGGAAAAATACATCAATAGTATTTATATAGTTTGGGAGGACATATAGTGCTATTGAAGCCATTAAAAGATTTGAGTGATTATTGTGTTATTTAATTATAGATTGTTGATGGGAACATAACAATCTTTTGTTAGATAATTAGTATCTGCTTAACACTCGGGAGAGGGAGTAGATGATTTTAGAATTCTTGACTAATGAATAAGAAAGACAAATATAATATAGCTACACAAAAATACACATGGTGGATAGTTGCGTGAAATCGGACCTCTAGATCTTTTATTCTATTGTTGTTCACTATTATTTGGTACGATAATTCAAATTTAGTTTTAAATCTAGTTATTGGTATAAACAACTTCATCAATTGATTTTTCTAAATAAAATCAAGACTATTTTAATTACAAGCATTAATATAAATTTAGAAATACATTCCTCGTGGGATCGACACTTGTACTCAAAAAATTACATTTTACTATAACTTGACGTTGTGCACTTGCAAGCAATTAAGAAAACACGCAACAATACTCAAATCAGTATACAATCTGATCAATGTCTGAACAAGATACAATCTGAGTCATATCAATAATATCACAATCTAATCGAACTCATATCTGAATCTGATCAATCTAAATCAACTGATGTTTTGACGGCATAACAATACAATCTGAATAACCCCGTCAATCTGAACATCACAAATATAATACTGAAACTCATAATCAGTGTCAATACAATCATACTCTGAATACTAACACAATTCTAATATAGAATCTCAGTCAATATCTTTCAAAATTCATAACAATCGCATAACCAATCTATTCTGAAATCTAACTTCGATTATACAATGTCTACAATAGCAGAAACGCTATATCTGAATCATATTCAATTCTGACAACATCATAATTCCAAAACACTGCAAAACGTAATAAAACTTACGTCCTTGTATAGCTCGTAGTACGAGGAGAACGATACTACTTTCGGATTCGAATTCTGATACACGGATTCTTCGAAATCACCAATCGAAAAGGCGTAAGGATTTTCCTTTAAAACCTTCGACCCCTTTTCTGCAATCTGGAGAGAAACACGTGCAATCCTCATATATATACTGCATGCAAAGTCTGAAACGTGGCATCATTTTTCAAAGTGCACGTCGCAACGCGGGTGCGGTCCTACATGCACCGCGGGTGCGGTCCCGTCTCGTCGATTCTATCCAGATTTCCCGAAGCTTAACCGCGGGTGCGCTGCTTATAATACCGCGGGTGCGGTGTGGCTACGGGCTTTGCACTACATTTTCTGCACACGCACCGTGGGGGCGGTCGTGCTAGCACCGCGGGTGCGGTTGTGCAAACTACCAAAAATTCTATTTTTGGTCCGTGCAACATCCCATAATCTTATCTGATCAATTCTACAAGTCTTGGGACATTACATTAATCTTGTCTGATTAATTCTACGACAATTCTTGGGGCATTACATATGAGATGCGCCCATATCTATCAATATATAAGCAGGATAACCGCAAAGAGAACAGTTACCTGCTATGACATCATCTGGGGCATCCTGCGCTTGCTCTTCAGTCAAGGCAAACACTTGAGCCTGTTGTCTCTGAGGCTGACTCCCGGTCTGACCACCTCTGGCTCGAGGCTGGGTCTGTGCAAGTGGCGGCTGAAAGGAATGGACCGATGAAGCTTGCCTCTCAGGCTGAGTTACTGAGGTAGATGACCCTGCAGCCTGAAATCTCGATACACCACTTCGCTGAGGACATACCTTGGCATAATGCCCCGGTTGCTTGCATATGTTACACCTGCCCACTACACCCTGACACTGTTCTGTGGCATGCTTACCTCCACACGTACTGCAATATCCACTCATCGCCTCTAAACCCTGGCCAAGACCTCTCTGTCTTGACCCGCTGGAGCTCGACGAACTGCTCCCTGCTCTCTTAAACTGTTTGCCCTTTGCTTTTAACGGATCCTTCCGCCCGCTGCTACTACCGCCGCTATCAAACCTAGGAGGATGTTGTGCTGGAGGTAATGGCGGTCTTGGACTCGGAGCAACATACGGAACACTCCGTTGCCTAAGCAACCCTGCTTCAGCTCCTTTGGCACGGTTCAATGCTTCAGCGAAATTATTGGGTCTCCCAGTATTGACCAATGTAAAAACATCAGGATTTAGGCCGTTTATAAACTGATCTGCCACGGCTTCATCACTACCTGAAACGTGAGGTGCAAAGCGAAGCAAAGAAGAAAATTTAGCAACGTACTCTTCGATGTTCAATTGCCCTTGCCTCAGGTTTGCAAATTCAGCGCCTTTAACTTTACGGTAGGATACAGGGAAGAATCGCTGATAGAACTCCGTCTTGAATGCTTTCCATGTAACCTCGGTGCCACGCTGTTCTAGTGCTCTCCTTATATTCACCCACCAATATTTAGCCACGTCTTGCAGTTGATGGCCAATGAGTTTCACTCGCTTCTCGTCACTATATTCCAGAGACTCGAATAACATCTCGATGTTTTCCAACCAGCTTTCACATTCAATTGCATTTTCTGTAACTTTCAAGGTGGGAGGTCGAAAGGATTGGAATCGCTTCAGCAACGTATCCATAGGGGTCGCCGTAACATCCATAGGATCTCCGGATGTGCTCCCCTGTTCTGGCACTGCTGGTCGAAGAGGTACGGCTGCTCTTCTAGGAGGCATGTATCTAATAATCCAACTGATTAGAATACAAGATATACAACTGTCTCAGCCCTCCTCTAGTCAGTTACCTCTGATATAGAATCGGTTCTGATTCAGTTTATTACACGCTGTAATTCAATCAAATAACAAACAACATGTAATAAAGAAAGCAAAAACCATGCTAGCACATCATAAGCAAGGAAGAAGACTCGATCTACCCCGCTCATTCTATCTTATCTCAGTCTACAGAACCTACGGCTCTGATACCACCTGTTGTGGGGACCCGGGCTCTAACTTTTTCTTTGGGATTCAATGGATCATTAATATAAAAGTGGGTCAAATTTTTCGCTTTTCAACATTAAATCTAATGTATAAAAACAAACATAAAGTCTTTATTTATTTAACAAACATAATGTACAAACCTAAGGTACAAACATGTCTTGTTCCATTCTTATTTAACAACTAGTAATTAAATACAGTACATGATAAAAGTACAACTACTAGTCCTTCTGCTAAGCCCGAGATCACCACGCTATGTCCATCTCTCATCCTCTGCGTGACCCAGATCCTGCCCCACCTGTTGTTATGCACACATACAAACATAACAACAGCCGGAAACTCTGGTGAGAACAAATCCCAGTATAAACATGTATACATGCATATAATCAATTAACATGAAACATGCTATCATGAATGACATCATATGTACATGCAATGCAATGCGAATCAAACCATGTCTGGACTCGACTCGACTAGAACTCTAGGGATCCCGGTGTGAATAAGACGTCAGTGGCTGTCACCTACCCTCCCAATCGAGGTGACTGTACGTCTTATTCCTAGATTTCGGTCAGAACTGTATCAACGGCTGCAATAAGAGTAATGGCTACTCCTAAGCTGAGATACACCGAACATCTAGATAGTTGACAATGACTGTCAACGACTCTCCTATCTTAAATGCAATGAATATCAATCTGTAAACAAAGCATGCTTATATTCATATCTGAATATCACAATGATCATATATATGTAAATACAATGCTAAAATCAAAGCATAACCATGTTACAAGATTTGAATATAATCTCTATAAACAATTCATAACATGATACTATATATAAAATAATTCTAGTATGTGATTTTGATTTGGGAAACTCAAATAATATCTTATTTGAGTTGTGGCTTCCCAAACAACATAGTTTATACCTTTCTTGTTGAATTAAATCGAAGTCTCGAAGTCGGGATATAAACTCTGTCACTCCAAATCTGAAATGGCAATGTAGAGACATACAATATCAATTCCCAACTCAATTCAACACCTATCTAATTTTATACGAAATCTTGGTACAGTCGGACGGTATAACGACATGATTTCTCAATACCAATCGGTCCAACTCACAACATATATCAACAATTCATCAATCCCAACTCATAATCCTCAACTTAGCCATGAGATATTATCTAAAATCTGCATATTTAATTCTAAATATGCTGGAAAATAACAACAATCTTATACGATATCCGATATTCAACCCGATAGTGAATATACGATACTCATTATGCCAAGAATCCAATATAACTAACATATTACAATTTCTCCAACATCTATGATTCAAGACATGTTATAACTACACAAAACTTACATCACCTTGTAGCTGTCGATGCAAGGAGCTCAAAACCGGAATCGGATTAAAGTTTGGATGTATAAATCTTACAAAATCACAATTCTAAATGAAGAAGAAACTTTGGGAGCTTTCCTGAATTCTTCCCCTTTTCCTCGGTGTTTGCTACTGAAATGAAGAGAAAGGATGACACATGATCAATATTGCATGCTAAGAGACAAGTGTCTATATTTTTCACATTACACGCATGACCGCGGGTGCGGTAGCTGTAAGGAACGTGGGTGCGCCAAGCTCTCGGCCATCCAAGCATTTTCAGAATTTTGAGGACCGTGGGTGCGGTCACTGCACGACCGCGGGTGCGGTCGCACCACCGCGGGTGCGGTGTTATCGTACCGCGGGTGCGGTGTGGCTACGAAAATTTTACCAACTTTCTGCCCATTGCACCGCGGGTGCGGTGTCTACAAGCACTGCGGGTGCGGTGTGACTTCGAATTACAATGGCATAATTCTACATTTTAAGCCAAACTTCTTCATCTCTTATTTCTTATCTCTATGCACATTGTTCATAGCATATCTATCAATTTAGAATGATCACTCAGCGTTCTGGGCATTACAGTAGGTAACAGGCATTGACGTCTTATTCACCCCGGGATCCCTAGAGTTATAGTTGAGTCAAGTCTAGACATGATTTGATTAGAACAGCATGCGTAGATGAATTGGTTTCATAGACTATGGAACCTATTGTTATTACTTTCAGTCATGACAGCATGTTTCATGATTTAGACTATTTACATGCATGTTTATCTGATTTGAGTTGCATGTTCAGTTAGATTAGATTTCATAGATGATGAACTCTATTACTATTGTTATTTCTTTTATGCATGACAGCATGTTTCATTTATCATTATGTGTATATGCATGTTTACCATGTTTTATACTGGGATTTATTCTCACCGGAGTTATCCGGCTGTTGTCTTGTTTTGTATGTGTGCATGACAACAGGTGGGACAAGATCAGGGTCGAGAGGACGACGAGAGAAGACGAGTTTAGCGTGGTGATTCCGGACTTGGATAGATTTGATTTTAATACTTGAAACTAGTATTTGAACCTTAGATTTAGGTTGTACAGTGTTGTACCTTTATACTGAAATGTAGTTTTATACAGATATGTATATTATTAGATACCATTGAAAGCGGACCGGTTACGGTGGCCGGAAGCGCAACGGAAGTCAAAAATTTTATTTTTCATGCATAAATTTTCGGCCACCATGATGTTTATGTGCAATATTTACAAAAACAAAAACACCATGCATAGGATGTTTAAGAAAGATTACCTATCAACCTCTTGAGGTTGATGTAATGGCTCCAACTAAAGTATGAATACTTTAGCTCTTCTTTGGTAGACAAATCTACAAGCACACCCTCTTCCTCTTCAAGAATTAGGCCCACAACTTAGCTATGTAAATCCCCTCAAGTTTTGCACTAGAAAAACTTGAGGATTTTTCAAAGAGAAATTTTGTTCTCCAACAAATTGAAGAACAAAACAAGAAGAAATTTTTGAGAGAAAACTAGAGAGGAATTTCGGCCAAGTTGAGAGACAAGAATGAGGAGAGAAGTTGAGTCTTGGTTGTGAGAAAAGCAACTCTCAAAAGCAACAAAAAGTTGCATGCCTAGTCTCCAACCCTTCACCTCCCCAAAGCATGCAAACCCTAGAATGACATGCATATAATATGGTTTTTTAACACATTAAAAACCATAGACTAAATTTTAATTATCTCAAACACATTTGAGATTAATTAAATATTACTTGATTTTACTCAAGTCCCACTAGTTAAATAATTATTTAAATTGAGCTCTACAAGACTCAATATTATTTAATTAATTCAACACTTGAATTAATTTAATTATTTAGACTCTACTAGGTCCACTAGTGTTTAATTAATTCAACACTTGAATTAATTTAATTTAGTCCACAATAATGTTTATGAAAATCACAATTTTCAACTACATTATTTACTTGGCCAAATTTTAATCTTAGGAACACTTCCATAAATTAAAATTTATATTTCTCTCTTAGAAGTCATACTTCTATTTTTCTTCACGCTTATAAACACATTTATAAGCCGTTCAACACATTGAACTATTTTACTTCTCATCGGGATTTACAAAGCAAGTACTTGTGTGGCCCTCAATGGTTCATTGATACGACTAGCCGTGGGTTCACATCTCCATGTGATTCGGACTAAACATGTCCTTATTCGAGCATACCCCAATTGCTCCATTCTTACTTATCAACACCTTGATAATAAGAACGTCAGAACTCAAGTCTGATAGCACCCATCCAATCACGTTAAACGCCTAGCAGCATCGCTTACGTGATTCCCTAGGTATCACATGATAGTGCCTGCAAGAACCATTCAATTATGGTTAGCGTACAGTACGGTCCCTTCAACTCATATATCCCGACCGATTCGACAAATATTGGTTTATCGAGAGTTGTCAATGAATCGATACTATGTGTCATGTTGTGGTTGCATCGATGGTGTAATCTATAAAACCCCTTTCATAATTACCACCATACTCTGATCAGAGATTTCAACCCACACATACATGAAAAACACATAGGATATCCATACCCGTAGGTAAGCGGTGAATCCCCGACTACAATGCATCGACTCCTATATGTTTCGCCGTAACACCCAACCTTGCCACCTGATGACCCCATAAGAGTCGGTAAACAAGTCAAAGTGAAACGCTAGCATATAGAGTCTCAATGTTGTCCCGGGTCATAAGGACTAATGGTGTACAACCATAAACTAGGACTTTTCCACTCGATAAGTGAGAACCACTTGGAAAGTCCTTTATAGAGGGTTGTTCAGTGCACTCTACCAGGAGCACCTATCTGCATGCTCGGACATCACAATGTCCCCTACCAATGAAACATGGTACTCACATCGCAGATACTAGTCTCTAACTCGAGCGGCCTTTATCCTTCTTAGTGGCGGCTGAATCGACTAGGAACGGTTTAGAATATACAGTATTCCAAATATGAGTTTCATGATACTCATCATATGAGCATCTCATATTCTTTCTACTATTTGTATATTCAAGGACTTTATCTATGCAACTAGCATGGGTATAAAGATAAAGATGCGCCAAATTAATAAATTCAAATATTATTAAAATAAAGATCATTTATACAAAGAGTTTCATCGTGAACAGTCGGCCAACATTTGGCTCGACGTGCACCTACTCTAACAATCTCCCACTTGCACTAGAGCTAACTACCTATATTCTTTAGACCCATTGATTCGCGATGCTTCTCGAATGATGGTCCTGGTAAAGGCTTAGTTAGTGGATCAGCAACATTATCTGCGGAGCCGACTTTGTCAATCACGACATCTCCTCTTTCCACGATCTCTCTGAGGATGTGGTACTTTCTCAATACGTGTTTGGACTTCTGATGAGACCTTGGCTCCTTCGCCTGAGCTATGGCTCCCGTGTTGTCGCACATCACCGGGATAGGAGCAACTCCATTTGGAATGACGCCCAACTCTTGGACGAAATTCCTAATCCAAACTGCCTCCTTTGCTGCAGCCGATGCAGCAATGTATTCTGCCTCAGTGGTGGAATCCGCAATACTGTCTTGCTTGGAACTCTTCCAAGAGACAGCACCACCATTGAGCATGAATATGAATCCGGAGGTTGACTTCGAGTCATCAACATCGCTTTGGAAGCTAGAGTCGGTATAGCCTTCCAATTTTAGTTCTCCACCCCCATAGACCAAAAACAACTTATTGGTCCTTCTCAAATACTTGAGGATGTCTTTCACAGCTTTCCAGTGTGGAAGACCAGGGTTGGATTGATATCTACTCACTACACTTAGTGCAAATGCCACGTCAGGACGTGTAGATATCATCCCATACATGATACTACCAATAGCCGAAGCATACGGAATTCGTGTCATCGCCGCTATCTCTGCATCAGTCTTGGGAGACATAGACTTGGCCATAGGGACACGCCATGACACATTGGTAGATGTCCTCTCTTGGACTCATCCATCGAGAACCGCTTCACGATGGTATCAATGTATGTGGACTGGGTGAGACCAAGCAATCTTCTTGATCTATCTCTATAGATCTGTATTCCCAATACAAAAGATGCTTCACCCAAGTCCTGCATTGAGAACTTACTTGCTAACCATATCTTTGTTGATTGCAACATTCCTACATCATTCCCAATGAGTAGAATGTCATCAACATAAAGAACAAGGAATGTCACAGCACTCCCACTGACCTTCTTATACACACAGGGTTCCTCAGGATTCTTAGTAAAACCATTCTTACTTATCAACACCTTTATAATAAGAACGTCAGAACTCAAGTCTGATAGCACCCATCCAATCACGTTAAATGCCTAGCAGCATCGCTTACGTGATTCCCTAGGTATCACATGATAGTGCCTGCAAGAACCATTCAATTATGGTTAGCGTACAGTACGGTCCCTTCAACTCATATATCCCGACCGATTCGACAACTATTGGTTTATCGAGAGTTGTCAATGAATCGATACTATGTGTCATGTTGTGGTTGCATCGATGGTGTAATCTATAAAACCCCTTTCATAATTACTGTGACACCCCTGACCTCTTTAAATATAAATACGCAGCGGAAATAAAATTTTCTCTTTTCAAAATATACGGAAGGAGTTTCAAAATACATTTCTTCAAATATCTTTACAAAATAAATACATGATCATTTAAATGACATAACAAAAACAAAACATCATTCCTATGATCATGCCAAAATCCTCCTTCCAACGGTGTATGCATATGACCCCCAATCCACAGTCAACGTCCTGGGGCACCACTCTGATCTGCATCACATGAAAATAACTGAAATGAGAATAAATCTCAGCAAGTGGAACTCTTATATAACAATGAACAATAACTCTGTAAAACATCTCTTTGAAATCATAAATACCATCAACTCTGAAACATGAATACTGTAGCAATAACTGTAGCAATAGCATATAAAATATGATGGTATTTCTCTTTTGCTCTGGGGATTGATATCAATAGTATCTCTGCTCTGGGGTGCTCGTATCCCAAATCGATATAAACCGATAACTCTGAGGGATATAAGCCTATAGGCGATGATCATCTAATATTGCATGCAATCTCTGACTATGTATTTATCAATCCGAAAACATTTAAACTCTTCTCTGGTTTTAACAATCACTTTGAACTCTATATATCTCTTTGTATTCCCTTTAATCAATAATGAGACATACAATGCCTCCAATACATATAACAATACATACTATGGATCAAATGGAAGGGAATAACACAATAAACTCTTTGAAACACATACATATATAATCATGTGAGCAAAAGGAATGAATTTCCACTTACAAACCACAACAAACACCTCAACTTAGCTCTTGATCACCACCTACAACAAATAATCCACAAATAACACCAATATCAACTAAATATCCAAGATTACAAGCTAAAAAATCCATAAATCCACAAAAACAACCAATCTAAACAACTCTTAATTTACAACCTTAACAGAATCGCACCAAAAGCTTACCCAAGCTTCCTAGCACCAAGGAGAACGTCGAACTCAAGTCGAAATTCCAAACAAATGCTTGAATCGAAGATAGGGAGTGAAAGAAATGGTGAAAAACCCTAAAATGGAGAGAAAAGTCGAGAATGAGAAGGAAAGAAAAAGGAAAAATGATAGCCAACCACTCCAAAATCGACTAAATATCTCGCCCATACCTTCACCGCGGGTGCGCTCCTCTAAGCACCGCGGGTGCGCAATGGTTACGGCATACTCAAAAATTCTGGAACTCGAACAGCGCGGGTGCGGCGACGCAAGCAGCGCGGGTGCGGTCTCTACCGCGGGGGCGGTCGCTACATCACCGCGGGTGCGGTGTGCTCACGGCAAAGCACTATTCCCAAGCAACTAAAATCAAACCGAAACGCTGAAACGAACAACCAACATCAACTAACACCTCAAGACAATAAAACTAACAATACTATAGCCCAAAAATACAACTCTGAACATCTAATCAAATATCCCAAATAACAAACGAAACTTAAATCGTACCGTACACCGGGCTCGGCTATTACAATTACCACCATACTCTGATCAGAGATTTCAACCCACACATACATGAAAAACACATAGGATATCCATACCCGTAGGTAAGCGGTGAATCCCCGACTACAATGCATCGACTCCTATATGTTTCGCCGTAACACCCAACCTTGCCACCTGATGACCCCATAAGAGTCGGTAAACAAGTCAAAGTGAAACGCTAGCATATAGAGTCTCAATGTTGTCCCGGGTCATAAGGACTAATGGTGTACAACCATAAACTAGGACTTTTCCACTCGATAAGTGAGAACCACTTGGAAAGTCCTTTATAGAGGGTTGTTCAGTGCACTCTACCAGGAGCACCTATCTGCATGCTCGGACATCACAATGTCCCCTACCAATGAAACATGGTACTCACATCGCAGATACTAGTCTCTAACTCGAGCGGCCTTTATCCTTCTTAGTGGCGGCTGAATCGACTAGGAACAGTTTAGAATATACAGTATTCCAAATATGAGTTTCATGATACTCATCATATGAGCATCTCATATTCTTTCTACTATTTGTATATTCAAGGACTTTATCTATGCAACTAGCATAGGTATAAAGATAAAGATGCGCCAAATTAATAAATTCAAATATTATTAAAATAAAGATCGTTTATACAAAGAGTTTCATCGTGAACAGTCGGCCAACATTTGGCTCGACGTGCACCTACTCTAACAATCTTCCACTTGCACTAGAGCCAACTACCTATATTCTTTAGACCCATTGATTCGCGATGCTTCTCGAATGATGGTCCTGGTAAAGGCTTAGTTAGTGGATCAGCAACATTATCTGCGGAGCCGACTTTGTCAATCACGACATCTCCTCTTTCCACGATCTCTCTGAGGATGTGGTACTTTCTCAATACGTGTTTGGACTTCTGATGAGACCTTGGCTCCTTCGCCTGAGCTATGGCTCCCGTGTTGTCGCACATCACCGGGATAGGAGCAACTCCTTTTGGAATGACGCCCAACTCTTGGACGAAATTCCTAATCCAAACAGCCTCCTTTGCTGCAGCCGATGCAGCAATGTATTCTGCCTCAGTGGTGGAATCCGCAGTACTGTCTTGCTTGGAACTCTTCCAAGAGACAGCACCACCATTGAGCATGAATATGAATCCGGAGGTTGACTTCGAGTCATCAACATCGCTTTGGAAGCTAGAGTCGGTATAGCCTTCCAATTTTAGTTCTCCACCCCCATAGACCAAAAACAACTTATTGGTCCTTCTCAAATACTTGAGGATGTCTTTCACAGCTTTCCAGTGTGGAAGACCAGGGTTGGATTGATATCTACTCACTACACTTAGTGCAAATGCCACGTCAGGACGTGTAGATATCATCCCATACATGTTACTACCAATATCCGAAGCATACGGAATTCGTGTCATCGCCGCTATCTCTGCATCAGTCTTGGGAGACATAGACTTGGATAGGGACACGCCATGACACATTGGTAGATGTCCTCTCTTGGACTCATCCATCGAGAACCGCTTCACGATGGTATCAATGTATGTGGACTGGGTGAGACCAAGCAATCTTCTTGATCTATCTCTATAGATCTGTATTCCCAATACAAAAGATGCTTCACCCAAGTCCTGCATTGAGAACTTACTTGCTAACCATATCTTTGTTGATTGCAACATTCCTACATCATTCCCAATGAGTAGAATGTCATCAACATAAAGAACAAGGAATGTCACAGCACTCCCACTGACCTTCTTATACACACAGGGTTCCTCAGGATTCTTAGTAAAACCAAACTCTTTGATTGTACTATCGAATCTGAGGTTCCAGCTCCTCGATGCCTGCTTAAGACCATAAATAGATCTTTGAAGTTTGCATACCATATGCTCACTTCCGATGGATGTAAACCCTTCAGGTTGAGACATGTAAATTTCTTCCTTAATATCCCCATTAAGGAAGGCTGTCTTCACATCCATCTGCCATATCTCATAGTCATACCATGCAGCTATGGCTAGCAATATCCTAATGGACTTGAACATCGCAACTGGAGAAAAGGTTTCCTCATAGTCAACACCATGTCTTTGAGTATACCCTTTTGCTACCAATCGCGCTTTGAAGGTCAATACCTTCCCATCCGCCCCAAGTTTCCTCTTGTAAATCCATTTACACCCTATGGGAACAGTTCCCTCAGGTGGATCCACAAGATTCCACACTTGGTTCGAATGCATGGAATTCATCTCAGATTCCATTGCTTCAAGCCATTTGGATGAATCGGCATCCGATAACGCTTCCTTGAAGGTCCTTGGATCACATCCAAGATTAGGCTCATCATGGCCCTCTTCAAGAAGCAGACCATACCTCACAGGTGGTCTCGAGACTCTCTCGGTTCTTCTAGGAGCTTGTATCTCCTCACTTGGCTTCTCGGGTGTGGGTTCTACAACTGTGGGTGTCTCTCGAACCTCTTCGAGTTCTATCATCTCGCCTTTTCTATCTAATAGAAATTCCTTTTCCAAAAAGGTTGCGTTCCTAGAAACAAACACCTTTGTTTCTTGGGGATGATAGAAATAATATCCAATGGAATTTTTTGGATATCCCACAAAGTAGCATAAAATGGATCGACTATCCAATTTATCTCCCACTGTCTGCTTCACATAAGCAGGACACCCCCATATTCTAAGATAAGAATACTTGGGAGGCTTACCCATCCATATCTCATATGGAGTCTTGTCAACTGCCTTTGTATGGACATTGTTCAACAACAGTGCCGCTGTTTCAAGCGCATATCCCCAAAAGGATGGCGGCAACTCCGTGAACCCCATCATAGACCGAACCATGTCCATCAAAGTCCGGTTACGACGCTCCAAAACACCATTCAACTGTGGTGTAGCGGGCGGAGTCCACTGTGAGAGAATCCCATTCTCTCTAAGATACTCTTGGAACTCGGCACTCAAGTACTCACCACCTCGATCCGATCGAAGTGTCTTGATGCTTCGTCCCAATTGCTTCTCTACTTCACTTCTGAATTCTTTGAACCTTTCAAAGGCTTCAGACTTGTATTTCATCAAATACACATACCCATACCTCGAATGGTCATCGGTAAAGGTGATGAAGTAGGCATGTCCATGCTTAGTGGTGATGCTAAGCGGACCGCACACATCGGTATGGATCAAATCCAATAACCCTTTGGCTCGCTCCGCATGGCCCTTAAAGGGAATTTTGGTCATCTTTCCTTTTAGACAGGATTCACAAGTCGTGAGAGCATTAATATCGGACATATCAAACATGCCAACTCCCACTAACTTGTTCATCCTTCTTAGGGATATATGACCTAATCGAGCATGCCATAATTGTGCCGAATTAAGAGTATCTTGTCTGCGCTTATTTGTTGTTGTTATTGTTTGGACATTGTTAAGTGGAATATCTTTTAATTTTAAGGTGTAGAGATTGTTTTCAAGTTCACCCGTACCAACTAAACATTCATTCTTGTAAATATTGCAAACACCTTTGCTAAATAAACAAGAAAATCCATCAATATCAAGCATAGAAATGGAAATAATGTTTTTAACCAAGTCTGGTACATACAAAACATCTCTCAAAACAAGCTTAAAATCATTGTTCAATATTAAATAAATATCTCCTACGGCTTTGGCAGCAACCCTTGCTCCATTGCCCATCCTCAGGAAGGTCTCACCCTCTCGGAGCCTCCTACTTCTTCCCATCACCTGCAAATCATTACAGAGATGTGAGCCACAGCCGGTATCTAATACCCAAGAAGTAGAATTTATCGAGATATTTACTTCAATATAGAACATACCCTTGCCAGAACCCTTCTGCGCAAGATATTCCCTGCAGTTACGCCTCCAATGTCCAGGCTTCTTGCAGTGGTGACAGATGTCAACAGTCTTCTCAGCCTTGGCTAGCGCGGCTGCCACTACGGGACTCGGAGTCTGCCTCTTCAAAGGCTCGCTCTTCTTGGGGCGCTGGAAAGAACGCTTCTTTCCCTTCCCATGTGGACCGGTCTTCGTGCCAGATGAAGAGCCCACATAAAGAACCGACTTCTCCTTCTTGATGGTGGACTCAAAGGTCACAAGCATGTTCACCAACTCTTCAAGACTGGGCTCGAGCTTGTTCATATTGAAGTTCACGACAAAAGGATCGAAAGAGCTAGGCAGTGACAACAGTAGCACATCTGTGGTCAACTCTGATGGCAAGATCAAATCCATGCCCACGAGCTTGTCCACGAGCCCAATCAACTTTAGGCCATGCTCATGGACCGAAGTCCCATCTCGCATGCGTAAAGTGATGAGCTCCTTTTGTGGGGACCCGGGTTCTAACTCAATTCTTTTGGGATTTAATTGGATCTTTATTATAAATGGCGGGTCAAAATTTTTCGCTTTCTAACATTAAATCGAATGTTAACATCAAGCGTCTCATTTTTATTTAAAACAAACATGAGTCAACGACTATTACATGACATGATCTAGTAGCCTTACTTGTTATACATGTTACAATAATAACATAACATCTCTAGTATCAACATAAAACTACTAGTACAACATAAAAAGTCTTCTGTTACACCCGGCATCTCCACGCTATCAACTCTCTCTTCCTCGTTGAGACCCTGATCCTGCCCCACCTGTTGCCATGCACACATACAGACACGACAACAGCCGGATAACTCCGGTGAGAACATATCCCAGTATAAAACATGGATGCATGCAATGTAAATGTCATATACCAAAGCATAACATAAATCAAGTCACATGAATATAACTCTAAACATGTAGTAGAATACAACTCTGTATTCCACATTAAAATCTTGACTCGACTCATTTCTAATCTAGGGATCCCGGTGTGAATAAGACGGTCTGTCACCTACCCAACCACTCGGGGCAACGGTACGTCTTATTCCTAGACATCGGTCAACTCTGTATCGAGGGTCTACACATATAGCAAATCTGCTCCTATGCGACGATACACCGAAACGTCTAGTTTTGGCAACTCTGCCAATCTCTCCTATCTCAAGACTCGAATATAAATCAATAAACAAAAAATTACATAATCAATGTAATAACAATCTAGTATGTGATTTAGGGAAACTCGTATCAAATCTGAATCGAGTTGTGCAATCCCAAGACCACATGAATTATACCTTTCTTGTCGCACAATGTCTGTCGAGATCTTGAAGTCGGAATGTCGAGTCTGACAATAACAACTCTGAAAGGTAATGTAGACATGCAATATCAGTTCTCAATTCAATTCAGCACATATACAATTCAATACTCGGTTTTGATATAATTGGACGGCATAACAGCGTACTTCTTCGATACCGATAACTCACTAATAGTCTACTCCATCATACTCAATCACAAGCAACTCATACTATTATCAAAACATCAACATATATTCTGAAATCTGTAAGTATTCTAACTCATATATGCTGGACATTTCGAAAAATAGCATACGGTCTCCAAATTTCGATCCGGTAACGAATATATCATGCTCAGTATATAAAGAACACATATTCTAACTCAAATCTGAATTTCCTCAATACATAGATTTCGAACCATGCTGAAAATAATCAAAACTTACATCCTTAGCTAGCCCTCGTTGCAAGGATCAATAATCCGGACTCGGAATTGAAATCAAATGAGCAAATCTTGCACAATCTCAAGTCTAAGATGACAAGGCTTGAAGGAACAAAGCTTGCTCTCGATTCTTGCTCTGAAAAATTTCTGAAATGAAGACTCAGCAGCTTGTCATATATATATACATGCCATGTGTCAACACAAGAAGAAAGGGTGGCATTTTCGCATGCAACACCGCGGGTGCGGCAGCGTAAGAGCGCGGGTGCGCTGAGCTCTCGGCAGCCAGAATATTTTCTGAAATTCCTAGACCGCGGGTGCGGTGTCTGTTCGCACAATTTCACTAATTTCCTCTCAATGCACCGCGGGTGCTGTATCTCTAACACCGCGGGTGCGGTGTGGCTTCGGCCCTGCTGCTCAAATTCACATTTTTCATGTCATGCATAATCTTCTTCAATTCTCACATCGATGACACGGATAATTCTCGAGCCTTACATTTCTCCCCCTCTTAGACAATAGTTCGTCCTCGAACTTATAAACCAGTAATCACACTAGTATACACAAAACAGTAAAATCAAAGCGGGAAGAAAGACTCACATCATAAGAATAGCTCGGGATGCCTCTGTCTCATCTCAGACTCCGTCTCCCAAGTTGCTTCCTCGATGCCATGGCGACTCCACTGAACCTTCACAAGCGGAATGGTCTTGGTTCTAAGCTTCTTTTCCTTCCGATCCAGAATCTGTATCGGTCTTTCAACGTAGCTCAGAGTCTGATCTAACTCGGCTTCGTCAGGCTGAATGACATGAGAACTATCTGGCATATATCTGCGAAGCATCGATACATGAAAAACGTCATGTATACCAGATAATGAAGGAGGAAGAGCAAGTCTGTAAGCTCGATCGCCAATCCTCTCAAGGATCTCATACGGACCGACGTATCTAGGAGACAACTTTCCTCGCTTGCCAAATCTGACAACGCCTCTGAAAGGTGAAATCTTCAAAAATACTTTGTCTCCCTGTTCGAATACTAACGGTCTGCGTCTGATATTGGCGTATTTCGCTTGCCTATCCTGTGCCGTCTTCATTCTCTTCTGAATGATCTTCACTTTCGCAGTCATCGCACGAATCATATCAGGCCCCAACTCTGGTACCTCAGAAATATCATCCCAGTACAACGGAGATCTGCACTTCTTTCCGTATAAAGCTTCGAACGGTGCCATTTCTATGCTCGTTTGATAGCTGTTGTTGTATGAAAACTCACACAACGGCAATGAATCTTGCCAACTAGTACCAAAGTCTAGTACTACAGCTCTCAGCATATCTTCTAAAGTCTGGATAGTCCGCTCTGACTGTCCGTCTGTCTGGGGATGATAAGCAGTGCTCAGGTGTAAAGTCGTACCCAAAGCCTGCTGCAAGCTATGCCAAAATTGAGAAGTAAATCGTGGATCACGATCTGATACGATCGACTTCGGCACACCGTGCAATCTGACGACCTCTTTGACATATAACTCTGCCATCTGATCGTGTCGATAGGTCATTCTGTACGGAATGAAACAAGCTGATTTGGTCAGTCTGTCAATGATGACCCAAATCGAATCACAGCCCCGGGATGATCGAGGTAACTTCGTCACGACATCCATGGAAATGTGGTCCCATTTCCATTCAGGAACAGACAAACTCTGAAGTAAACCTCCGGGCTTCTTCCTCTCGGCCTTCACCTGTTGGCAATTCAGACATCTAGACACAAACTCTGCAATATCTGTCTTCATCTGCTTCCACCAGAATTGCGTCTTCAAGTCATTGTACATCTTCCTGCCACCAGGATGAATACTGAACTGACTACAATGTGCCTCTGACATAATCTGTCGTCTCAAATCTGAAACATCTGGCACTACTAGACGGTTATTCACATACAGAATAGAATCTCTAACCTGATACTCTGACATATGACCAGCTCTGACCATATCAATCGATCTCTGGACGCTCGGATCAGTTCTCTGTGCTTCTTTGATCCTCAAAATCAGATCTGGCTCAATCTGAATCGCAGCAAGTCGCAACGGTCTACTCTCTGTATCAAATGTCAATCCAGACAAGCAACAATCCTCTACTAAATTCGATACACCTACAGTCGATAAGGAAAGAGCACATACCTTTCGACTCAAGGCGTCTGCCGCTGCATTCGACTTCCCTGGATGGTACTTGATCTCGCAATCAAAATCTTTCAGCAGATCAAGCCATCGTCGCTGCCTCATGTTCAACTCTGACTGAGAAAAGAGATACTTCAAGCTTTTATGATCGGAATAGATCTCAAATTTCTCGCCATACAGATAATGACGCCAGATCTTCAATGCAAATACGATCGCTGCCAACTCAAGATCATGAATCGGATAGCGGGTCTCGTGTCGCTTCAGCTGTCTAGAGGCGTACGCGATCACATGGCCTCGCTGCATAAGAACACATCCCAAACCTCTATGAGAAGCATCACAATATACAACGAAATCACCCATACCTGAAGGTATCGTCAGGACAGGCGCACTAGTCAGCCTCTTCTTCAGCTCAACAAAACTGGCTTCACAATCCTCGGACCACACAAATGGCATATTCTTCTGTGTCAACTGGGTGATAGGCTTCGCTATACTAGAGAAGTCTCGAATAAAACGTCGATAATACCCGGCTAGACCCATGAAACTGCGTATCTCAGGCACAGAAGTCGGTCTTGACCAACTGATCACAGCCTCAACTTTACTCGGATCTACCGCAATACCATCTCCAGAGATAATATGCCCCAAGAAGACAACCTGTCTCAGCCAAAATTCACACTTGGACAGTTTGGCATACAACTGCTCATTTCTCAAAGTCTTCAATACAATCCTCAGGTGATCTGCATGCTCAGTCAAACTCTTCGAATATACCAAAATGTCATCAATAAACACAATCACAAAGTCATCTAAATATCTCTGAAAAATACGGTTCATCAAACTCATAAAAACCGCTGGCGCATTTGTCAAACAGAAAGGCATAACAACAAACTCGTAGTGTCCATACCTGGTTCGGAATGCAGTCTTCGGAATATCAACGTCTCTAACTCGGAGCTGATGATACCCTGATCTCAAATCAATCTTCGAGTATACCGAAGATCCCTGTAGCTGATCAAACAAGTCGTCGATGCGAGGCAAAGGATACTTGTTCTTCACGGTTGCCTTGTTCAACTGCCTATAATCAATGCACAGTCGCATCGAACCATCTTTCTTTCGAACGAAAAGCACCGGAGCACCCCAAGGAGACACACTGGGTCTGATATATCCCTTAGACAGAAGATCCTCCAACTGTGCTTTCAACTCTTTCAGCTCTATCGGTGCCATCCTATACGGAGCTCTCGAAATAGGAACAGAACCGGGCATAAGATCTATGCTGAAATCTACCTCTCGAACCGGAGGCAACCCTGGAATCTCGTCAGGAAAAACATCTGCAAACTCACAAACCACTGGCAGATCTGCCAATGCTGGGCTCGACTTCAGTAAATCTACTGAATATACGAGAAAGCCCTCTGCTCCTCTCTGAAGAAATCTACTCATAGTCAGAGCAGATACTAAGGGAATCCGAGATCTGGAACCCTTGCCGTAGAATTTCCACTCGTCTGTCATTTCGGGTCTGAATCTGACAATCTTGTGGAAACAATCTACAGTGGCCCTGTACTTGGTCAACATGTCTATGCCAACAATACAATCAAAATCAACCAAACCAAGTACTACACAATCAAGATCAATCTCATGCCCCTCAAACTGAAGCATACAGTGTCTAACAGTAGTCACAGATATCAAACCACTTCCCAACGGAGAAGCTATAGACACTACTGTAGACATCGACTCAACAGGCAATGCATGTCTCAATGCAAAATGTTCAGATATGAATGTATGAGATGCACCTGTGTCAATCAACACATATGCAGGATAACCGCAAAGAAAACAGCTACCTGCAATGACATCATCTGGCGCCTCCTGCGCCTGCTCCTCTGTCAGGGCAAAACACGTGCCTGCTGTCTGGGAGGTTGACTCACAGTCTGACTACCTCCGGGTCTCTGCTGGGTCTGTGTAGAGGGTGGCTGAAAGGAGTGTACAGAAGATGCCTGTCTCTCCATCTGTGGCGCTGGTGCAGACGATCCTGCACTCTGGAATCGCTGAGAACTCCTCTGTGGGCACACTCTGGCGAAATGCCCCTGCTGTCTGCAGATATTGCAGCGTCCCAGAACTCCTTGACACTGCTCCGTGGTATGTCGCCCTCCGCATGAACCACAGTATACGCCACTGGAATCTGAACCCTGACCTCTCTGTCGAGATCCACTCGAACTCGATGAACTGCTCCCAGATTTCTTAAACTGTTTGCCCTTAGCCTTCAGAAAATCCTTCTTGCCACTACCACTAGCTCCGCTGTCAAAACGAGGAGGAGGTGGTGGAAACTGAACGGTCGTAGGCTGTGGCGGTCTCTGCCCCTGAACACCGTAGGAAGCTCCTCGTTGCCTGATCAAGCCAGCCTCTGCTCCCTTCGCTCGGTTCAGTGCCTCTGAAAAAGTATTAGGACGTCCCGTGTTCACCAAAGTAAAGACATCCGGATTCAATCCGTTGATGAACTGATCGGCCACTGCCTCGTCGTTCCCGGCCACATGAGGTGCAAATCGTAGCAATGCAGAGAATTTAGCAACATACTCCTCGATGTTCCACTGCCCCTGTCTCAGATTCGCAAATTCAGCTCCCTTATCTTTCCGGTAGGAGACGGGGAAAAAGCGCTGGTAGAACTCATCTTTGAAAACTTTCCACGTGATGTCAATGCCTCGGTGCTCCAAGGCTCTCTTCGTCGTCAACCACCAGCTCTTGGCAACATCCTGCAGCTGATGCCCTATCAGTTTCACCCGTCGCTCATCAGTATATGCCAAGGACTCAAACAACATCTCGATATCATCAAGCCAGCTCTCGCACTCTACTGCACTCTCTGTGCCCTTCAGGGTAGGCGGATGAAAAGACTGAAATCTCTTCAATAAGGTCTCCATCGGCGTAGCGGTAACATCCATCTGTGCACCTGACGTGCTACCCTGCTCTGGCTGTGGCACTCGTCTAGGCGGCATAAATCTGATCAGCAAACTGATTAGTACAAAATCAATATCATCTGTCTCAGCCCTCCTCTGATCATATACCTCTGATCGAGAATCGGTTCTGATTCAGGCTCGAAATGCTGTAAATCAATTCAGATAATACAACAACATATAATAGGAAAAGCAGTAAAGCATGCTAGCATCTCAAAAGCAAGGAAGATGACTCGATCTACCCCGCTCATTCTATTCTATCTCAGTCTACAGAACCTACTGCTCTGATACCACCTGTTGTGGGGACCCGGGTTCTAACTCAATTCTTTTGGGATTTAATTGGATCTTTATTATAAATGGCGGGTCAAAATTTTTCGCTTTCTAACATTAAATCGAATGTTAACATCAAGCGTCTCATTTTTATTTAAAACAAACATGAGTCAACGACTATTACATGACATGATCTAGTAGCCTTACTTGTTATACATGTTACAATAATAACATAACATCTCTAGTATCAACATAAAACTACTAGTACAACATAAAAAGTCTTCTGCTACACCCGGCATCTCCACGCTATCAACTCTCTCTTCCTCGTTGAGACCCTGATCCTGCCCCACCTGTTGCCATGCACACATACAGACACGACAACAGCCGGATAACTCCGGTGAGAACATATCCCAGTATAAAACATGGATGCATGCAATGTAAATGTCATATACCAAAGCATAACATAAATCAAGTCACATGAATATAACTCTAAACATGTAGTAGAATACAACTCTGTATTCCACATTCAAATCTTGACTCGACTCATTTCTAATCTAGGGATCCCGGTGTGAATAAGACGGTCTGTCACCTACCCAACCACTCGGGGCAACGGTACGTCTTATTCCTAGACTTCGGTCAACTCTGTATCGAGGGTCTACACATATAGCAAATCTGCTCCTATGCGACGATACACCGAAACGTCTAGTTTTGGCAACTCTGCCAATCTCTCCTATCTCAAGACTCGAATATAAATCAATAAACGAAACATTACATAATCAATGTAATAACAATCTAGTATGTGATTTAGGGAAACTCGTATCAAATCTGAATCGAGTTGTGCAATCCCAAGACCACATGAATTATACCTTTCTTGTCGCACAATGTCTGTCGAGATCTTGAAGTCGGAATGTCGAGTCTGACAATAACAACTCTGAAAGGTAATGTAGACATGCAATATCAGTTCTCAATTCAATTCAGCACATATACAATTCAATACTCGGTTTTGATATAATTGGACGGCATAACAGCGTACTTCTTCGATACCGATAACTCACTAATAGTCTACTCCATCATACTCAATCACAAGCAACTCATACTATTATCAAAACATCAACATATATTCTGAAATCTGTAAGTATTCTAACTCATATATGCTGGACATTTCGAAAAATAGCATACGGTCTCCAAATTTCGATCCGGTAACGAATATATCATGCTCAGTATATCAAGAACACATATTCTAACTCAAATCTGAATTTCCTCAATACATAGATTTCGAACCATGCTGAAAATAATCAAAACTTACATCCTTAGCTAGCCCTCGTTGCAAGGATCAATAATCCGGACTCGGAATTGAAATCAAATGAGCAAATCTTGCACAATCTCAAGTCTAAGATGACAAGGCTTGAAGGAACAAAGCTTGCTCTCGATTCTTGCTCTGAAACAATTCTGAAATGAAGACTCAGCAGCTTGTCATATATATATACATGCCATGTGTCAACACAAGAAGAAAGGGTGGCATTTTCGCATGCAACACCGCGGGTGCGGCAGCGTAAGAGCGCGGGTGCGCTGAGCTCTCGGCAGCCAGAATATTTTCTGAAATTCCTAGACCGCGGGTGCGGTCCTTACATGACTGCGGGTGCGGTCTCACACCGCGGGTGCGGTCGTGCAAGCACCGCGGGTGCGGTGTCTGTTCGCACAATTTCACTAATTTCCTCTCAATGCACCGCGGGTGCTGTATCTCTAACACCGCGGGTGCGGTGTGGCTTCGGCCCTGCTGCTCAAATTCACATTTTTCATGTCATGCATAATCTTCTTCAATTCTCACATCGATGACACGGATAATTCTCGAGCCTTACACCTTTACTGTTGCATGCCTCAAAGGCCGAGTCTGCTCTCCGAAGAGCTCCTTGAGGTGCATATGAATGTCAGCAGCATTCTTTGCATCCTCGAATCGCCTTTGCAGCTCATCGTTCATTGAAGCCTGCATATAACACTTTGCCTTCAAGTCATGGTCGCACCAATCCTTGTAGGTCTGCAGTTCCTCGGGACTGCAGTTAGTCGGAGCCTCATCAGGGGGCGACTCAGTCAGTGTGTATGCGATTCTCTCCGAGTTTAGGACGATCTTTAAATTTCTTAGCCAAGTGATATAGTTTGGTCCGGTTAGAACGTGTTTTTCGAGAATAACGGAAAACGGGTTGCGAATTGATGACATTGTCACAGATTTGTACTGAAAAGTAAAACAGATAAATGTTAATGACTATTTTAAAATATTTAATAAGATATAAAGTTTGGACTTTTACTTTATAAATTATCGCTCCCACTGTTTTGACATTTTCACTACCCTCTAGTGAAAACGGGAAACACTTTCCTCAGTAGGTACGTAAGGTCCAATTAGCGAATTGTGATCCCTAATAATATCGGCCATCACAACTCCTAAAAGGTAGTTTCCAATTGCATCGCCATGCAACCCTCTACGTATACTTTTGTCTCACGTTTGATTAGGACCCAATAATATGACGTCGTTCATCTTCACGTGTCAAGCCTAACCCATCGATATTGAACCTTAATGGACGGTCGCCATGAGTTCCCTCAATAATATGAGCCGAAATCATGGGAGTTCCACGTAGTTCACATCACCATGTCAATGGATGTCACAGCTTTCCGGCACCCAGGGCCCCCTCAATAATATGAGCCTAGCCCCGAGTACGGGTAGCGTTCATCATGCATCCATTGTCGATGGAAGACAAGGAAATTATAAACAAATTTATAATTCCCCTTTTCGGACTTGATATTAATTTTGAATCTTATTCAAAATGAGGGTTTTTAATTTTGAAAGGTCTCATCATTAATTTTATTTTAAAAGCTCGCCATGTTTGATCGTATGTTTGCCGGATTCATGCAACTTTGTTATTATAATAATAATAACGCACATACTCATTATTTATAACATATCATGCATATATTATAAATAGAAAACAGTACAAGGATGATCAATTGCCCCAAAACTAATGGCCCGTGTGAGCCAAACACGGGCCTAGGTCCAATCCTATGATAAATGCAGGGATGCAATGCAACTAAATTATTACATTAGCATCCAATATTACATGTCTTCGATCTTCATAATCACCAAGGCCACCATCTACCAATCTTGATCTTCCACTATTCTAATATTTACATTTAAATATCCATGGCACATAGGGATACATCTCATGGGGGTGGGAACGGGCCATAAACCAAGCCCACTTTAAATTGATAATTATTACAATCATACAACACAAATATCCTAGCATACACCTAGCAAATTGGGCTTGGGCTTTTGATCATCCTTCATGCATAATATCACATATCATACACCATCAATTAATTATCACTATAATTAATTGATCCAATATTATATATCTTGATCCAATCACTAACCGCCACAATTATAAATTAAATTAACAAAGTATACAAACACCTTTGTCTACTTTCAAATTAATTTATTTATAATCGAATTTCTTGTAAATCACAATTTACTATAAATAATTAAAGTCCTACTTCAATTATTTATTTTATGAGAAAATATGTGCAACAATTGTAAATTTAAACTTAAGGGCCCAAAACTCATTTTTCACCAAAAATAGTTTGGCCCATTTAAATTTCACAAAATTATGTTGACCATCTAATGGCCCAACAACTTAAGGCCCATGACACTAAGATTGTCCAAAACACTTTTGGAAACCCTAGCCGTCATCGCCGTTGCCGGAGCTCCGTCGCCGGATTACGGCAACAAAATTTTTTTTTTATTTTAAAAACTGCATTTTCGGGCAGCCCCCTCGGGCTGCCCTTTGCTGCCCGAAATTTCCGGGCAGCTCGGGCAGCCCTCGGGCAGCAACATGCTGCGCGAATTTTTTGTTTTTTTTTTTTTTTTGAAATAAAATTTTCGGCCCTTGCAAATCTTGCACCAAAAAATTCTCAAGCGGTTAGAAATCGATCTCAATACAATATTACGTAAATATAGCACAAAAATCGTAACCTTAGCTCGGATACCACTTGAAAGCGGACCGGTTACGGTGGCCGGAAGCGCAACGGAAGTCAAAAATTTTATTTTTCATGCATAAATTTTCGGCCACCATGATGTTTATGTGCAATATTTACAAAAACAAAAACACCATGCATAGGATGTTTAAGAAAGATTACCTATCAACCTCTTGAGGTTGATGTAATGGCTCCAACTAAAGTATGAATACTTTAGCTCTTCTTTGGTAGACAAATCTACAAGCACACCCTCTTCCTCTTCAAGAATTAGGCCCACCACTTAGCTATGTAAATCCCCTCAAGTTTTGCACTAGAAAAACTTGAGGATTTTTCAAAGAGAAATTTTGTTCTCCAACAAATTGAAGAACAAAACAAGAAGAAATTTTTGAGAGAAAACTAGAGAGGAATTTCGGCCAAGTTGAGAGACAAGAATGAGGAGAGAAGTTGAGTCTTGGTTGTGAGAAAAGCAACTCTCAAAAGCAACAAAAAGTTGCATGCCTAGTCTCCAACCCTTCACCTCCCCAAAGCATGCAAACCCTAGAATGACATGCATATAATATGGTTTTTTAACACATTAAAAACCATAGACTAAATTTTAATTATCTCAAACACATTTGAGATTAATTAAATATTACTTGATTTTACTCAAGTTCCACTAGTTAAATAATTATTTAAATTGAGCTCTACAAGACTCAATATTATTTAATTAATTCAACACTTGAATTAATTTAATTATTTAGACTCTACTAGGTCCAATAGTGTTTAATTAATTCAACACTTGAATTAATTTAATTTAGTCCACAATAATGTTTATGAAAATCACAATTTTCAACTACATTATTTACTTGGCCAAATTTTAATATTAGGAACACTTCCATAAATTAAAATTTATATTTCTCTCTTAGAAGTCATACTTCTATTTTTCTTCACGCTTATAAACACATTTATAAGCCGTTCAACACATTGAACTATTTTACTTCTCATCGGGATTTACAAAGCAAGTACTTGTGTGGCCCTCAATGGTTCATTTATACGACTAGCCGTGGGTTCACATCTCCATGTGATTCGGACTAAACATGTCCTTATTCGAGCATACCCCAATTGCTCCATTCTTACTTATCAACACCTTGATAATAAGAACGTCAGAACTCAAGTCTGATAGCACCCATCCAATCACGTTAAACGCCTAGCAGCATCGCTTACGTGATTCCCTAGGTATCACATGATAGTGCCTGCAAGAACCATTCAATTATGGTTAGCGTACAGTACGGTCCCTTCAACTCATATATCCCGACCGATTCGACAACTATTGGTTTATCGAGAGTTGTCAATGAATCGATACTATGTGTCATGTTGTGGTTGCATCGATGGTGTAATCTATAAAACCCCTTTCATAATTACCACCATACTCTGATCAGAGATTTCAACCCACACATACATGAAAAACACATAGGATATCCATACCCGTAGGTAAGCGGTGAATCCCCGACTACAATGCATCGACTCCTATATGTTTCGCCGTAACACCCAACCTTGCCACCTGATGACCCCATAAGAGTCGGTAAACAAGTCAAAGTGAAACGCTAGCATATAGAGTCTCAATGTTGTCCCGGGTCATAAGGACTAATGGTGTACAACCATAAACTAGGACTTTTCCACTCGATAAGTGAGAACCACTTGGAAAGTCCTTTATAGAGGGTTGTTCAGTGCACTCTACCAGGAGCACCTATCTGCATGCTCGGACATCACAATGTCCCCTACCAATGAAACATGGTACTCACATCGCAGATACTAGTCTCTAACTCGAGCGGCCTTTATCCTTCTTAGTGGCGGCTGAATCGACTAGGAACGGTTTAGAATATACAGTATTCCAAATATGAGTTTCATGATACTCATCATATGAGCATCTCATATTCTTTCTACTATTTGTATATTCAAGGACTTTATCTATGCAACTAGCATGGGTATAAAGATAAAGATGCGCCAAATTAATAAATTCAAATATTATTAAAATAAAGATCGTTTATACAAAGAGTTTCATCGTGAACAGTCGGCCAACATTTGGCTCGACGTGCACCTACTCTAACAATCTCCCACTTGCACTAGAGCCAACTACCTATATTCTTTAGACCCATTGATTCGCGATGCTTCTCGAATGATGGTCCTGGTAAAGGCTTAGTTAGTGGATCAGCAACATTATCTGCGGAGCCGACTTTGTCAATCACGACATCTCCTCTTTCCACGATCTCTCTGAGGATGTGGTACTTTCTCAATACGTGTTTGGACTTCTGATGAGACCTTGGCTCCTTCGCCTGAGCTATGGCTCCCGTGTTGTCGCACATCACCGGGATAGGAGCAACTCCATTTGGAATGACGCCCAACTCTTGGACGAAATTCCTAATCCAAACAGCCTCCTTTGCTGCAGCCGATGCAGCAATGTATTCTGCCTCAGTGGTGGAATCCGCAGTACTGTCTTGCTTGGAACTCTTCCAAGAGACAGCACCACCATTGAGCATGAATATGAATCCGGAGGTTGACTTCGAGTCATCAACATCGCTTTGGAATCTAGAGTCGGTATAGCCTTTCAATTTTAGTTCTCCACCCCCATAGACCAAAAACAACTTATTGGTCCTTCTCAAATACTTGAGGATGTCTTTCACAGCTTTCCAGTGTGGAAGACCAGGGTTGGATTGATATCTACTCACTACACTTAGTGCAAATGCCACGTCAGGACGTGTAGATATCATCCCATACATGATACTACCAATAGCCGAAGCATACGGAATTCGTGTCATCGCCGCTATCTCTGCATCAGTCTTGGGAGACATAGACTTGGATAGGGACACGCCATGACACATTGGTAGATGTCCTCTCTTGGACTCATCCATCGAGAACCGCTTCACGATGGTATCAATGTATGTGGACTGGGTGAGACCAAGCAATCTTCTTGATCTATCTCTATAGATCTGTATTCCCAATACAAAAGATGCTTCACCCAAGTCCTGCATTGAGAACTTACTTGCTAACCATATCTTTGTTGATTGCAACATTCCTACATCATTCCCAATGAGTAGAATGTCATCAACATAAAGAACAAGGAATGTCACAGCACTCCCACTGACCTTCTTATACACACAGGGTTCCTCAGGATTCTTAGTAAAACCAAACTCTTTGATTGTACTATCGAATCTGAGGTTCCAGCTCCTCGATGCCTGCTTAAGACCATAAATAGATCTTTGAAGTTTGCATACCATATGCTCACTTCCGATGGATGTAAACCCTTCAGGTTGAGACATGTAAATTTCTTCCTTAATATCCCCATTAAGGAAGGCTGTCTTCACATCCATCTGCCATATCTCATAGTCATACCATGCAGCTATGGCTAGCAATATCCTAATGGACTTGAACATCGCAACTGGAGAAAAGGTTTCCTCATAGTCAACACCTTGTCTTTGAGTATACCCTTTTGCTACCAATCGCGCTTTGAAGGTCAATACCTTCCCATCCGCCCCAAGTTTCCTCTTGTAAATCCATTTACACCCTATGGGAACAGTTCCCTCAGGTGGATCCACAAGATTCCACACTTGGTTCGAATGCATGGAATTCATCTCAGATTCCATTGCTTCAAGCCATTTGGATGAATCGGCATCCGACAACGCTTCCTTGAAGGTCCTTGGATCACATCCAAGATTAGGCTCATCATGGCCCTCTTCAAGAAGCAGACCATACCTCACAGGTGGTCTCGAGACTCTCTCGGTTCTTCTAGGAGCTTGTATCTCCTCACTTGGCTTCTCGGGTGTGGGTTCTACAACTTCAGGCCAATTGAGTTTTGTTCAAATCATTTAATCAAGCATTCATTGATACATTCTTGACATTCTTTACCAATCATAATATAACATAAAGCCATAAACCATCACCATAAGATACCATAATCAATAATAAAAGAAATGAACGATCGGCTATTACAATTCTCCTCCCCTTATAAAATTTCGTCCCCGAAATTTACCTCACGTCGTAAACAATTCAGGATATCGTTGCTTCATCTCTTCCTCGGGTTCCCATGTTGCTTCTTCGATGATATGATTACTCCATAGCACCTTCACGATTCCAATTTCTTTGTTTCTAAGCACCTTAACCTTTCGATCTAGTATTTGCACCGGCCGTTCATGATAACTCAAATTGGGCATTAGGTCTAATGGTTCGTGACGAAGTACACGAATTGGATTCGATACATACTTACGAAGCATGGAAACATGGAATACATTATGCACCCTATCCAAATCCGGAGGCAAAGCCAACCGATAAGCTCGCTCGCCAACTTTGTCAAGAATTTCGAAAGGCCTAATAAAACGAGGACTCAACTTCCCCTTCTTTCCAAATCTCATAACTCCCTTGAGAGGAGATATCTTAACAAACATGTGATCACCTACCTCGAATTTCAAAGGCCTTCTTCGAACATCTGCATAACATTTCTGTCGAGACTGAGCAGTTTTCATCCTCTCTCGAATCAACGCTACAACCTCAACCATTTGTTGAACCAACTCTGGTCCTAGCATCTTCTTTTCACCTACTTCATCCCAAAACAAAGGTGATCGACACTTTCTTCCATACAAAGCTTCATAGGGTGCCATGCCAATCGAAGATTGATAGCTGTTATTATATGTGAATTCCACAAGAGGCAGCTTCAAGTCCCAACTTCCAGGAAAATCTATAATGCAAGCCCTTAACATGTCCTCAAGAGTCTGAATAGTTCGTTCTGATTGTCCGTCACTTTGAGGATAATAAGCTGTGCTGAAGGCCAACTTGGTACCCAAAGCTCTATGCAAACTCTTCCAGAACTCAGATGTAAACCTTGGATCACGATCAGAAACAATTGACACTGGTATTCCATGTAGTCTAACAATCTCTTGAACATAAACATCAGCATACTGATTCATCGAATAAGTAGTCTTGACAGGAAGAAAATGCGATGACTTAGTCAAACGATCAACAATGACCCAAATCGAATTATAACCTTTCTGCGTCCTTGGAAGTCCGACAACAAAGTCCATTGTGATATGTTCCCATTTCCACTGAGGTATAGGCAATGACTGTAACAATCCTGCAGGTCTTTGGTGCTCAATCTTAACCTGCTGACATGTTAGGCATTCACAAATATACAACGCAATATCCTTCTTCATACCTGGCCACCAGAAAAGTCGACGAAGATCTTGGTACATCTTGGTATTACCTGGATGAATCGAATATGGTGCGGTATGCGCCTCAATCAAAATATCTCGTCGAATATCATCACCGATAGGAACACATATTCTACCTCTGAAGGTCATCAACCCATCACTGTTAAAACCAAACTCAGAATTCCCTTTTAACTCAGCCTTAGATCTCATTTCCAACAGCTGCTTATCATGCTGTTGTCCAACTTTAATCCTGTCATTCAAAGTAGGGCGAATCACCAAAGCTGAAAGTCTAGCTATCGTACCTTTCTCGACCAAGGCGATCTCATTCCTTTGCAAGTCCAATAACAAAGGTTTTTGAATCATAGAACTCAATACAACTCCTGACTTCCGACTCAGTGCATCTGCAACTACATTAGCTTTCCCAGGGTGGTAACTGATAGTGCAATCATAATCCTTAACAAGTTCCAACCATCTCCTCTGACGCATGTTCAATTCCTTCTGAGTAAACAGATATTTAAGGCTTTTATGATCTGAGAAAATCTCACACTTTACTCCATACAAATAATGTCTCCAGATCTTCAAAGCGAATATCACAGCTGCCAACTCAAGATCGTGAGTCGGATAATTCTTTTCATAATCCTTCAACTGACGGGAAGCATAAGCAATTACCTTACCACGCTGCATCAATACAGCACCAAGTCCCTTCTTAGAAGCATCAGAGAATACCACAAAGTCCTCAACTCCCTCAGGAAGTGACAACACTGGAGCTGATGTCAATTTGTCCTTCAACATTTGAAATGCTTGCTGACATTCATTAGTCCATTCAAACTTAACTGTCTTTCTTGTCAACGTGGTCAATGGCAGGGCTGAAACGACGATAGTAACCTGCTAAACCAAGAAAACTTCTTACCTCAGCCACTGTCGTAGGAATAGGCCACTTCCTCACTGATTCTATCTTTGTTGGATCCACGGTAATTCCATCTTTAATTTAGAAACAATATGGCCTAGAAAAGTCACTTGGTCCAACCAAAACTCACACTTCTTTAACTTGGCATATAACTGATTCTCTCTCAATTGCTGCAACACAATTCTCAAATGCTCTCGATGGAGTTCTCGAGTCTTTGAATAAACCAAAATATCATCAATAAATACAATGACAAAACTGTCCAAGTAAGGCTTGAAGACTCGATTCATAAGATCCATAAAAACTGACGGCGCATTTGTTAGTCCGAAAGACAACCAAAAATTCATAATGACCATACCTCGTTCGAAAAGCTGTCTTAGGTATGTCGCCTTCCTTCACTTTCAATTGGTGATAACCCGACCGCAAATCAATCTTGGAAAATACTGTTGCACCTTGCAATTGGTCAAAAAGATCATCAATTCGGGGCAAAGGATATTTGTTCTTAATTGTAACCTTGTTAATCTCTCGGTAGTCAATACACAAACGTAGTGACCCATCTTTCTTCTTCACAAACAATACGGGTGCTCCCCAAGGTGAATAACTCGGTCGAATAAAGCCCTTATCTAACAATTCTTGCAATTGGTTCTTTAATTCTTTCATTTCAGTCGGTGCCATTCGATAAGGGGCTTTAGAAATAGGAGCAGTACCAGGTACAACATCAATGACAAACTCGACTTCTCTATCGGGTGGCAACCCCGGCACATCATCGGCAAAGACATCCGCATACTCTCGAACAACTTCAATATCCTTCACATTCACATTATATTCCTTACTCACATCCATCAGTGACGCCAGAAATCCCTGACACCCCTTAACCAACATCTTATTCACCTTCAAGCAAGAAATAAAAGAAGTGCCAAGCGAAGTACCTGAACCCTGGAAGATATTGCTGTCACCTTCTTCTGTTGGAAATCGCACCGTCTTCTCAATACAATCTATCACTGCACGATACGATGATAGCCAATCCATGCCCAAAATCACATCAAACTCAATCATAGGAATGACAATAAGATCAGCAAACAAAATTCTCTCATTCACTTGAATAGGACAAGCTCTAATCACACTCGTTGGGCAAATCGCATCTCCCGACGGAAGCGTAATAGTAAACTGGAGAGATTCAAATATAGGTGCAATACCCAACGATCTCATGAAAATTTCGGACCTAAAAGAATGCGTAGCTCCTGTATCAATTAAAGTAAGAGCTACATGGTCTGAAATCTGAATAGTACCTGTCGGGACCCGGGTTCTAACTCAATTCTTTTGGGATTTAATTGGATCTTTGTTCGAAAATGTGGGTCAAAAATTTGCTTTTAACATTAATTCAAATGTATAATAAAAGCATGACATATCTTTATAATAGTTAAACAACACCAGATACATACAAGTCTGTCTAGTACAACCATACAACTAATGTTCGAATCTCAAATACAAGTAGTTCAGATCTAAACAGAAACTACTAGTAATCTGCTGCTACACCCGGCATCACCACACTATCAACTCTCTCTTCCTCGTCGTGACCCTGATCCTGCCCCACCTGTTGCCATGCACACATACAGACACGACAACAGCCGGATAACTCCGGTGAGAACATATCCCAGTAAAAAACATAGATGCATGCAATGTAATAATCATGTACAAAAGCATAGCATATATCAAGTAACATGAATGAAAATCTAAACATGTAGAAGAATACAAATCTGTATTCAACATTTAAATTTTGACTCGACTCGTTTCTAATCTAGGGATCCCGGTGTGAATAAGATGGTCTGTCACCTACCCAACCACTCGGGGCAACGGTACGTCTTATTCCTAGACTTCGGTCAACTCTGTATCGAGGGTCTACACATATAGCAAATCTACTCCTATGCGTCGATACACCGAAACGTCTAGTTTTGGCAAATCTGCCAATATCTCCTATCTCAAGACTCGAATATAAATCAATAAACAAAACATTACATAATCAATGTAATAACAATCTAGTATGTGATTTAGGGAAACTCGTATCAAATCTGAATCGAGTTGTGCAATCCCAAGACCACATGAATTATACCTTTCTTGTCGCACTGTCTGTCGAGATCCTGAATCAAAGGTCAAACCTGTCACTTCAAATCTGAAATGGCAATGTAGATATACCTTCAATCAATATAAAACACAACCAACTCAAACAACTCGTATACAATCAATACTTGATTTCGATACAGTTGGACGGCATAACGGCGTAGTCTCGTGATACCGATAACTCAATCTCAACATGCTCAATCATAATCAACTCATAAACTCATCAACCTCAATACATAAGCTGAAATCTGTACCATTTTAACGTAATACGTGCTGGAAACTAACAATCGTAGCAAATAACATCCGTTTCTTGATGCGGTTACGAATATACCATGCTCAATACCTCAAGAACACAATATAACTAACATATTACAATTTCTCCAACATCTATAATTCAAAACATGTTGGAATTACATAAAACTTACGTCACCTTGTAGCCGTCGATGTAAGGAGTACAAATCTTACCTCGGAACACAAATCGAATGGCTAAATCTCGTACAATCACCACTCTAAGATCAAAAGAAATGGAAGCTCCCTCCTTGAAGTTCCCTCTCGGCTGAATCATCTAAGCAAAAAGAGTTGGTGACACATAATCTATATTGCATGGTTTATAACACATGGTTCATTCTTCATAAGCCACGCATAACCGCGGGTGCGATACACTAACAGCGCGGGTGCGCTGTGCTCACGGCGAATTAATCTAACATTGCAGCACCTAGACCGCGGGTGCGGTCCTTACATGACCGCGGGTGCGGTCTCACACCGCGGGTGCGGTCTTGCTAGCACCGCGGGTGCGGTCTTGTTTCGCACAAATCCACCAATTTCCTCTCAATGCACCGCGGGTGCTGTATCTCTAACACCGCGGGTGCGGTGTGGCTTCGGCCCTGCTGCTCAAAATCTCATAATTCATGCATTCTTATCTATACGGGTCTAACATCAATAATACTGATAATTCTCGAGCCTTACATTTCTCCCTCTCTTAAACAAGAGTTCGTCCTCGAACTCGTAAGCAAGTAATCATGCAAGTATATATAACACCGTATAATCAAAATTGAAAGAATGACTCACATCATATGAATAGCTCGGGTTGTTTCTGTCTCATCTCAGACTCTGTTTCCCAAGTCGCTTCCTCGATGCCATGACGACTCCACTGAACCTTCACAAGCGGAATAGTCTTGGTTCTAAGCTGTTTCTCTTTCCGATCAAGAATCTGTATCGGTCTTTCAACATAGCTCAGAGTCTGATCTAGTTCGGCTTCGTCAGGCTGAATGACATGAGAATCATCCGGCATGTATCTGCGCAACATCGATACATGAAAAACGTCATGTATACCGGACAGTGAAGGAGGAAGAGCAAGTCTGTAAGCTCGATCGCCAATCTTTTCAAGAATCTCATACGGACCGACGTATCTAGGAGACAACTTTCCTCGCTTGCCAAATCTGACAACGCCTCTGAAAGGTGAAATCTTCAAAAATACTCTGTCTCCCTGCTCAAATACCAACGGTCTGCGTCTGACATTGGCGTATTTCACTTGCCTATCCTGTGCCGTCTTCATTCGCTTCTGAATGATCTTCACTTTCTCAGTCATCTCACGAATCATCTCAAGTCCCAACTCTGGTACCTCAGAAATATCATCCCAGTACAACGGAGATCTGCACTTCTTTCCGTATAAAGCTTCGAACGGTGCCATCTCAATGCTAGTCTGATAGCTGTTGTTGTATGAAAACTCACACAACGGAAATTAATCTTGCCAACTAGTACCAAAATCTAGTACTACAGCTCTGAGCATGTAATGCCCAGAACACTGAGTGATCATTCTGACTTGATAGATATACTATGAGCAATGTGCATAGAGATAAGAAATAAGAGATGAAGAAGTTTGGCTTGAAATGTAGAATTATGCACTTGTAATTCGAAGCCATACCGCACCAGCGGTATAAGATAGCACCGCACCCGCGGTGTAAAGAGGAAAGAAAATAAGACTTGGTGCGAAGTAAGACCGCACCCGCGGTCTTAACTGTACCGCACCCGCGGTGTATGCCGTGGGGGTAGTGCACCTGCGGTCCCAATTGTACCGCACCCGCGGTCGCTGCATTATAGGAAATACTAGTTCTGCCGAAACCATAGCGCACCCGCGCTCCTAAGGGCACCGCACCCGCGGTCATGCGTGGCTTATAAAGAAGGAGCCATGTGGTTAAAACATGCAAAGTATATATACTAAATGCACGATTTCTTCTTCATTCAGCAGGGAAAAGGTAGACTTCAGAGGAGAAAAGCTTCATTTCCTTTAGCTTATAATTTGTGCTTTTACAAGATTTAGCCATCCAAACTTAAATCTGACTTCGGTTTTGAACTCCTCTCGTTAGTAGCTACAAAGTGAGGTAAGTTTCATTTAATTCCAACAGGTTTTGAAATTCAGATGTGAGAGGAATTGGAATATGATAGTTATATTATGTTCTTGACGTATTGAGCATGATATATTTGTAAACAGATCGAAGAACAGATATCATATGCAATTTTTATGAATTTCAGCATGTTTAGGAATAAGAGGTATCGATTTTGACTATGGTATTATGCATATGATTTGAGTATGAGTTGAGGATAATATAGTATTGATATTTGTTAAGAATTGTATTGGTCGGTATCGAGAATTACGTCGTTATGCCGTCAAATTGTATCGAGATCACGTAGTGACTTGGATATGTGTTGATTTAGATTAGAGATTGATAGATTGTATATCAACATTTCCATTTCAGATTCAGTTTGGCGACCCTGACAGCGATTGTGCGACGGAAGGTATAGTACATGTTTTGTTTGGGGAATCACGACTCAAATGAGATCACATTTGAGTTTCCCAACCAAAACCACATACTTGTTTTATTGTTTATACCTTGATATGATTATGATTGATATAGATTTGTTATAGAACTTGTATGCAGATCTTGCTATACTTTGTTTACAGATCATGTAGCATTATATTATGCTTGTTTACAGATGTTGTATTCATGCATTAAGATAGGGCAGTCTGGAGATCAGGCAGACTACTAGATGTTCGGCGATATCACATCTTAGGGGAAGATCACCGCCCCTATTGTAGACGTGGATACAGATCAGGCCGAAATCTAGGAATAAGACGTACAGCACCTCGATTGGTAGGGTAGGTGACAGTCAGTGACGTCTTATTCACAACGGGATCCCTAGAGTTTTAGTCGAGTCGCATTTAGACATGATTAGACTCGCATTGCATGATTATATATGAATGACATTCATATTAGCATGTTTCATGTTTTAGATTGTTTTATTGCATGTATACATGTTTATACTGGGATTTGTTCTCACCGGTTTTCCGGCTGTTGTTATGTCTGTATGTGTGCATAACAACAGGTGGGGCAGGATCTGGGTCGAGACAGAGATGATCGTGATAGCGTGGTGATCTCGGGCGCAGCAGAGGACTAGTGGTTCTTTTGTTAGACTTGTACTACCGTTTGTATATAGATGGTACTGAACACTAGTTTGTAAGAACAAGACTTGTACTTTATATTTATATTGTAAGAATTATGTTTGCTTAGTTACATTTGATTAAATGTAAAAGCGAAAAATTTGACCCATGTTTTTAATAACAATCCATTTAATCCCAAGAAAAAGAATTAGAGCCCGGGTCCCCACAACAGGTGGTATCAGAGCTGATAGTTCCTTTAGACTAAGATAGGATAGAATGAGCGGGGTAGATCGAGTCTTCTTCCTTGCTTATGATGTGCTAGCATGATTATTGCTTTCCTATTACATGTTGTTTGTGTTTGATTTCTTTCAGCATGTGATAGACTGAATCAGAACCGATTCTAGATCAGAGGTAACTGACTAGAGGATGGCTGAGACAGTTGTATATTTTGTATACTAATCTGTTGGTTTATTAGATATGCCTCCTAGAAGAGCAGCAGTACCTCTACGACCACCAGCGCCAGAACAGGGGAGCACATCCGGAGATCCTATGGATGTTACGGCGACCCCTATGGAGACGTTGCTGAAGCGATTCCAATCCTTTCGACCTCCCACCTTAAAAGGTACCGAGAATTCCATCGAGTGCGAAAGTTGGCTTGAGGACATTGAAATGTTATTCGACTCGTTGGAGTACAGTGACGAGAAGAGAATAAAGCTAATTGGCCATCAATTGCAAGATATAGCAAAGAATTGGTGGTTGAACATTAGGAGAGCTTTGGAGCAGCGGGGTACTGAGATTACTTGGAAGGTGTTTAAGACCGAGTTTTATCAGCGATTCTTTCCCATATCCTACCGTAAAGATAAAGGCGCTGAATTTGCCAATCTGAGGCAAGGGCCACTGAACATTGAGGAGTACGTTGCCAAATTTTCCTCTTTGCTTCGTTTTGCACCCCATGTTTCAGGAAATGATGAGGCCATGGCAGATCAGTTTATAAATGGCCTGAATCCAGATATCTTTACGTTGGTCAATACTGGGAGACCCGATAATTTCTCGGATGCACTGAATCGTGCCAAAGGAGCTGAAGCAGGATTGCTTAGGCAACGGAGTGCTCCGTATGTTGCACCGAGTCCGAGACCGCCACTACCTCCATCCCAAGTTCCTCCTCCTCGATTCGAAAGTGGTGGTAGTAGTAGTGGACGCAAAGAACAGCTGAAGGCGAAGGGGAAACAGTTTAAGCGACCTGGGAGCAGTTCGTCCAGCTCCAGCGGATCAAGACAGACGGGTTTTGATCAAAGTTCAAGGACTTCAGGTGTCTATTGCAGTTCCTGTGGAGGAAAGCATGCGACTGAACAGTGCCAGGGAGTTACAGGCCGATGCAACATTTGTAGGCAACCGGGGCATTTCGCCAAAGTCTGTCCACAGAGAGGTGTACAGCAAGGCCAGAGTGGAAGAGCATCCGGTTCAGTACCACAGTTTGAGCGGCAGGCATCATCGGTTCACTCTTTTCAGCCTCCACCAGCACCGACTCCACCCAGAGGCCGAGGTAGTCAGACTGTGAGTCAACCTCCGAGGCAACAGGCCCAAGTGTTTGCATTGACTGAAGAGCAAGCACAAGATGCACCAGATGATGTGATAGCAGGTAACTGCTTTCTTTATGGTTATCCTGCTTATATCTTGATAGATACAGGTGCATCGCATACATTCATCTCAGAACGATTTGCATTGTTGCATTCATTGCCAGTTGAGTCTTTGTTAGACGTTGTGTCTATTAACTCTCCGTTGGGAAGTGGATTGATATCTGTAACTACGGTTAGACATTGCATTCTACAGTTTGAGGGGCATGAAATTGACCTAGATTGTATAGTGTTGGGTCTAGCTGATTTTGATTGTATAGTCGGTATTGACATGCTAACAAAGTACAGAGCTACCGTGGATTGTTTCCACAAGATTGTCAGATTCAGACCCGAGATGACAGACGAGTGGAAATTCTACGGGAAGGGTTCCAGATCTCGGATTCCCTTGATTTCGGCTCTTACTATGAACAGACTGTTACAGAAAGGAGCGGATGGTTTCTTTGTTTATGCTGTAGATATGCAGAAGTCGAGCCCGACATTGGCAGATCTTCCAGTAGTACGGGAATTTCCAGATATTTTTCCAGATGAGATCCCAGGATTACCTCCGGTTCGAGAGGTAGATTTTAGCATTGAACTTTCACCAGGTACCGTCCCTATTTCGAGAGCTCCGTATAGGATGGCACCCATCGAACTCAAAGAATTGAAAGCACAATTAGAAGATCTTCTGGCCAAGGGATATATCAGACCTAGTGTATCTCCTTGGGGCGCTCCGGTGCTGTTTGTGCGAAAGAAAGACGGTTCGATGCGATTGTGTATAGACTATCGGCAACTGAATAAGGCAACGATCAAAAACAAATATCCTTTGCCTAGGATTGATGATTTATTTGATCAGTTGCAGGGATCATCGGTATATTCTAAGATTGATTTACGTTCTGGTTATCATCAGCTCAGAGTTCGAGATATAGATATACCGAAGACAGCATTTCGAACCAGGTATGGACATTACGAATTTATTGTCATGCCTTTCGGTTTAACCAATGCTCCTGCGGTATTTATGGGCTTGATGAACCAAGTATTTCAGAAATATTTAGATGAGTTTGTTATTGTTTTCATCGATGATATTTTGGTGTATTCGAAGAACAGAAATGAGCATGCAGAGCATCTCAGAATTGTTTTGCAGACGTTGAGAAACGAGCGACTGTATGCTAAATTGTCAAAGTGTGAGTTTTGGTTTAATCGAGTTGTCTTTTTGGGACATATCATATCAGGAGATGGTATTTCTGTAGATCCAAGTAAAGTGGAAGCTGTGATCAGTTGGGCGAGACCGACTTCTGTACCAGAAATACGCAGTTTCATGGGCTTAGCCGGATACTACAGAAGATTTATCAAAGATTTCTCAAGTATTGCAAAACCAATAACTCAATTGACGCAAAAGAATGCACCATTTGTTTGGTCAGAGGAGTGTGAGTCTAGCTTTGCTGAATTGAAGAAAAGGCTGACTAGTGCTCCAGTACTGACGATACCTTCAGGTACGGGTGATTTCGTTGTATATTGTGATGCTTCTCATAGAGGTTTGGGATGTGTTCTTATGCAGCGAGGCCATGTGATCGCATACGCCTCGAGACAATTGAAGCCACATGAAATTCGATACCCCATTCATGATTTGGAATTGGCGGCTATCGTATTTGCATTAAAGATTTGGCGTCATTATCTCTATGGCGAGAAGTTTGAAATCTTTTCCGATCACAAGAGCCTGAAGTACCTATTTTCTCAATCAGAACTGAACATGAGGCAGCGTAGATGGCTAGATCTTTTGAAAGACTTTGATTGTGAAATCAAATACTATCCAGGGAAATCAAATGCAGCAGCAGATGCCTTGAGTCGTAAAGTATGTTCCTTGTCCTTATCGACGATAGGTGTTACAAAATTAGTTGAAAGTTGTTGTTGTTCTGGATTAGCATTTGATACAGATAAAAAGCCATTACGACTTGCTGCTATCCAAGTTGAGCCCAATTTGATTATGAGAATCAAAGAAGCACAAAGAACCGATCAGAACGTGCAAAAATCGATCCAAATGGTCAGATCAGGGCATGTATCTGAATATCAGGTACGAGATCAGGTGTTATACGTAAATAACCGTCTAGTTGTGCCAGATGTTGCAGATTTGAGACAGCAGATTCTGACAGAGGCACATTGTAGTCGGTTCAGCATTCATCCTGGTGGCAGGAAGATGTACAACGACCTGAAGACACGGTTCTGGTGGAAGAAAATGAAGTCAGACATTGCCGAATTTGTGTCTAAGTGTTTGAACTGCCAACAGGTGAAAGCTGAGAGGAAGAAGCCTGGTGGATTACTTCAGAGTTTATCCATTCCAGAATGGAAATGGGACCATATTTCCATGGATTTTGTGACGAAGTTACCTCGATCATCCAGAGGCTACGATGCGATTTGGGTCATTATTGACAGACTGACCAAATCTGCATGTTTCATCGCATACAGAATGACGTATAGATCAGACCAAATGGCGGAGATTTATATTCGAGAGGTAGTCAGATTACATGGAGTGCCGAAGTCTATCGTATCAGATCGTGATCCACGATTCACTTCTCACTTTTGGCACAGTTTACAGCAGGCCTTAGGTACGACCTTACACCTTAGCACTGCTTACCATCCTCAGACAGACGGACAGTCAGAGCGGACTATCCAGACTTTAGAGGATATGTTGAGGGCCGTCGTGCTAGATTTTGGCATTAGTTGGCAAGATTCCCTATCTCTCTGTGAGTTTTCTTACAATAATAGCTATCAGACGAGCATTGAGATGGCACCGTTTGAAGCTTTGTATGGCAAGAAGTGCAGATCTCCACTATACTGGGATGACGTTTCAGAGGTACCAGAACTTGGACCAGATATGATTCGTGACATGACCGAGAAGGTGAAGCTCATTCAGAAGAGGATGAAGACAGCACAAGATCGACAAGCAAAGTATGCCAATATCAGACGTAGACCGTTAGTATTTGAGGCAGGAGATAGAGTATTCTTAAAGATTTCTCCATTCAGAGGCGTTGTTCGATTTGGCAAACGCGGGAAACTATCTCCTCGATACATTGGTCCTTACGAGATTCTTGAGAAGATTGGCGATCGAGCTTATCGACTTGCACTTCCTCCTTCTCTATCTGGAATACATGACGTGTTTCATGTATCAATGTTACGAAGATATATGCCAGATGTTTCTCATGTTATTCAACCTGACGAAGCTGAACTTGATCAGACTTTGAGCTACGTGGAACAACCGATACAGATTCTTGATCGGAAGGAAAAGAAACTCAGAACGAAGAATATTCCACTTGTGAAAGTTCAGTGGAGTCGTCATGGTATCGAGGAAGCGACTTGGGAGACAGAGGCAGGCATGCGACAGAAACACCCCGAGTTATTTATATGATGTAAGTATTTAGTCAGTTTTTGATTTTAATACTGTCTTAAATACTTTGATTGAATTATTCAGTTCGAGGACGAACTTATGTCTTAGAGGGGGAGAAATGTAATGCCCAGAACACTGAGTGATCATTCTGACTTGATAGATATACTATGAGCAATGTGCATAGAGATAAGAAATAAGAGATGAAGAAGTTTGGCTTGAAATGTAGAATTATGCACTTGTAATTCGAAGCCATACCGCACCAGCGGTATAAGATAGCACCGCACCCGCGGTGTAAAGAGGAAAGAAAATAAGACTTGGTGCGAAGTAAGACCGCACCCGCGGTCTTAACTGTACCGCACCCGCGGTGTATGCCATGGGGGTAGTGCACCTGCGGTCCCAATTGTACCGCACCCGCGGTCGCTGCATTATAGGAAATACTAGTTCTGCCGAAACCATAGCGCACCCGCGCTCCTAAGGGCACCGCACCCGCGGTCATGCGTGGCTTATAAAGAAGGAGCCATGTGGTTAAAACATGCAAAGTATATATACTAAATGCACGATTTCTTCTTCATTCAGCAGGGAAAAGGTAGACTTCAGAGGAGAAAAGCTTCATTTCCTTTAGCTTATAATTTGTGCTTTTACAAGATTTAGCCATCCAAACTTAAATCTGACTTCGGTTTTGAACTCCTCTCGTTAGTAGCTACAAAGTGAGGTAAGTTTCACTTAATTCCAACAGGTTTTGAAATTCAGATGTGAGAGGAATTGGAATATGATAGTTATATTATGTTCTTGACGTATTGAGCATGATATATTTGTAAACAGATCGAAGAACAGATATCATATGCAATTTTTATGAATTTCAGCATGTTTAGGAATAAGAGGTATCGATTTTGACTATGGTATTATGCATATGATTTGAGTATGATTTGAGGATAATATAGTATTGATATTTGTTAAGAATTGTATTGGTCGGTATCGAGAATTACGTCGTTATGCCGTCAAATTGTATCGAGATCACGTAGTGACTTGGATATGTGTTGATTTAGATTAGAGATTGATAGATTGTATATCAACATTTCCATTTCAGATTCAGTTTGGCGACCCTGACAGCGATTGTGCGACGGAAGGTATAGTACATGTTTTGTTTGGGGAATCACGACTCAAATGAGATCACATTTGAGTTTCCCAACCAAAACCACATATTTGTTTTATTGTTTATACCTTGATATGATTATGATTGATATAGATTTGTTATAGAACTTGTATGCAGATCTTGCTATACTTTGTTTACAGATCATGTAGCATTATATTATGCTTGTTTACAGATGTTGTATTCATGCATTAAGATAGGGCAGTCTGGAGATCAGGCAGACTACTAGATGTTCGGCGATATCACAACTTAGGGGAAGATCACCGCCCCTATTGTAGACGTGGATACAGATCAGGCCGAAATCTAGGAATAAGACGTACAGCACCTCGATTGGTAGGGTAGGTGACAGTCAGTGACGTCTTATTCACAACGGGATCCCTAGAGTTTTAGTCGAGTCGCATTTAGACATGATTAGACTCGCATTGCATGATTATATATGAATGACATTCATATTAGCATGTTTCATGTTTTAGATTGTTTTATTGCATGTATACATGTTTATACTGGGATTTGTTCTCACCGGTTTTCCGGCTGTTGTTATGTCTGTATGTGTGCATAACAACAGGTGGGGCAGGATCTGGGTCGAGACAGAGATGATCGTGATAGCGTGGTGATCTCGGGCGCAGCAGAGGACTAGTGGTTCTTTTGTTAGACTTGTACTACCGTTTGTATATAGATGGTACTGAACACTAGTTTGTAAGAACAAGACTTGTACTTTATATTTATATTGTAAGAATTATGTTTGCTTAGTTACATTTGATTAAATGTAAAAGCGAAAAATTTGACCCATGTTTTTAATAACAATCCATTTAATCCCAAGAAAAAGAATTAGAGCCCGGGTCCCCACAGAGCATGTCCTCTAAAGTCTGGATAGTCCGCTCTGACTGTCCGTCCGTCTAAGGATGATAAGCAGTGCTTAGGTGTAAAGTCGTACCCAAAGCCTGCTGCAAGCTGTGCCAGAAGTGAGAAGTAAATCGTGGATCACGGTCTGATACGATCGACTTCGGCACACCATGCAATCTGACGACCTCTCTGACATACAACTCTGCCATCTGATCGTGTCGATAGGTCATTCTGTACGGAATAAAGCAAGCTGATTTGGTCAGTCTATCAATGATGACCCAAATCGAATCAAAGCCTCGGGATGATCGAGGTAACTTCGTCACGAAATCCATGGAAATGTGGTCCAATTTCCATTCAGGAATAGACAAACTCTGAAGTAAACCTCCGGGCTTCTTCCTCTCTGCCTTCACCTGTTGGCAATTCATACATCTAGACACAAATTCTGCAATATCTTTCTTCATCTGCTTCCACCAGAATTGTGTCTTCAAATCATCGTACATCTTCCTGCCTCCAGGATGAATGCTGAACCGACTACAGTGTGCCTCTGACATGATCTGTCATTTCAAATCTGAAACATCTGGCACCACTAGATGGTTATTCACATACAGAACAGAATCTCTGACCTGATATTCTGAAATATGTCCAGCTCTGACCATATCAATCGATCTCTGCACACTCGGATCGTTTCTCTACGCTTCTTTGATCCTCATAATCAAGTCTAGCTCAATCTGAATCGCAGCAAGTCGCAACGGTCTACTCTCTGTATCAAATGTCAATCCGGACAAGCAACAATCTTCTACTAAATTCGATACACCTACAGTCGATAAGGAAAGAGCACATACCTTTCGACTCAAGGCGTCTGCCGCTGCATTCGACTTCCCTGGATGGTACTTGATTTCGCAATCAAAATCTTTTAGCAAATCAAGCCATCGTCGCTGCCTCATGTTCAACTCTGACTGAGAAAAGAGATACTTCAGGCTCTTATGATCGGAATAGATCTCGATTTTCTCGCCATACAAATAATGACGCCAGATCTTCAATGCAAAAACAATCGCCGCCAATTCAAGATCATGAATCAGATAACGAGTCTCGTGCGGCTTCAGCTGTCTAGAGGCATACGCTATCACGTGCCCTCGCTGCATAAGAACACACCCTAGTCCTCTATGAGATGCGTCACAATATACAACGAACTCACCTGTACCGGTAGGAATCGTCAAGACAGGCGCACTAGTCAGCCTCTTCTTCAGCTCAACAAAACTGCTCTCACACTCTTCTGACCACACAAATGGCATATTCTTCTGTGTCAACTGAGTGATAGGCTTCGCTATACTGGAGAAGTCTCGAATAAAACGTCGATAATACCCGGCTAGACCCATGAAACTGCGTATCTCAGGCACAGAAGTCGGTCTCGGCCAACTGATCACAGCCTCAACTTTACTCGGATCTACCGCAATACCCTCTCCAGATATAATATGCCCCAAGAAGACAACCTGTCGCAGCCAGAATTCACACTTGGACAGTTTGGCATACAACTGCTCATTTCTCAAAGTCTTCAATACAATCCTCAGGTGATCTGCATGCTCAGTCAAACTCTTCGAATACACCAAAATGTCGTCAATAAACACAATCACAAAATCATCTAAATATCTCTGAAAAATGCGGTTCATCAAACTCATAAATACCGCAGGTGCATTCGTCAAACCGAAAGGCATAACAACAAACTCGTAGTGCCCATACCTGGTTCGGAATGCAGTCTTCGGAATATCAACGTCTCTAACTCTGAGCTGATGATACCCTGATCTCAAATCAATCTTCGAGTATACCGAAGATCCCTGTAACTGATCAAACAAGTCGTCGATGCGAGGCAAAGGATACTTGTTCTTCACTGTTGCCTTATTCAACTGCCTATAATCAATACACAGTCGCATCGAACCATCTTTCTTTCTAACAAAAAGCACCGGAGCACCCCAAGGAGATACACTGGGTCTGATATATCCCTTGGACAGAAGATCTTCCAACTGTGCTTTCAACTCTTTCAGCTCTATCGGTGCCATCCTATATGGAGCTCTCGAAATAGGAACAGAACCGGGCATAAGATCTATGCTGAAATCAACCTCTCGAACCGGAGGCAACCCTGGAATCTCATCAGGAAAAACATCTGCAAACTCGCAAACCACTGGCAGATCTGCCAATGCTGGGCTCGACTTCAGTAGATCTACTGAATATACGAGAAAGCCCTCTGCTCCTCTCTGAAGCAATCTACTCATATTCAGAGCAGATATTAAGGGAATCCGAGATCTGGAACCCTTTCCGTAGAATTTCCACTCATCTGTCATCTCGGGTCTGAATCTGACAATTTTGTGGAAACAATCTACAGTGGCCCTGTACTTGGTTAACATATCTATGCCAACTATACAATCAAAATCAGCTAAGCCAAGTACTACACAATCAAGATCGATCTCATGCCCTTCAAAATGAAGCATACAATGTCTAACAGTAGTTACAGATATCAAACCACTCCACAACGGAGAAACTATAGACACTATTGTCGACAAGGACTCAACAGGCAATGAATGTCTCAATGCAAAATGTTCAGATATAAATGTATGAGATGCACCTGTGTCAATCAACACATATGCAGGATAACCGCAAAGAAAACAGTTACCTGCAATGACGTCATCTGGCGCCTCCTGCGCTTGCTCCTCTGTCAGGGAAAAAACACGTGCCTGTTGTCTGGGAGGCTGACTCACTGTCTGACTACCTCCTGGTCTCTGCTGGGTCTGTGTAGAGGGTGGCTGAAAGGAGTGTACAGAATATGCCTGTCTCTCCATCTGTGGCACTGCAGCAGACGATCCTGCACTCTGGAATCGCTGAGAACTCCTCTGTGGGCACACTCTGGCGAAATGCCCCTGCTGTCTGCAGATGTTGCAGCGTCCCAAAACTCCTTGACACTGCTCCGTGGTATGTCGCCCTCCGCACGAACCACAGTATGCACCACTGTAATCTGACCCCTAACCTCTCTGTCGAGATCCACTCGAACTCGATGAACTACTCCCAGATTTCTTAAACTGTTTGCCCTTAGCCTTCAGAAATTCCTTCTTGCCACTACCACTAGCTCCACTGTCAAAACGAGGAGGAGGTGGTGGAAACTGAACGGTGGTAGGCTGTGGCGGTCTCTGCCCCTGAACACCGTAGGAAGCTCCTCGCTGCCTGATCAAGCCAGCCTCTGCTCCCTTAGCTCTGTTCAGTGCCTCTGAAAAAGTGTTAGGCCGTCCCGTGTTCACCAAATTAAAGACTCCAGATTCAATCCGTTGATGAACTGATCGGCCACTGCCTCGTCGTTCCCGGCCACATGCGGTGCAAATCGTAGCAATGCAGAAAATTTAGCAACATACTCCTCGATGTTCCACTGTCCCTGTCTCAGATTCGCAAATTCAGCACCTTTATCTTTCCGGTAGGAGACGGGGAAAAAGCGCTGATAAAACTCATCTTTGAAGACTTTCCACGTGATATCAATGCCTCGGTGCTCCAAGGCTCTCTTCGTCGTCAACCACCAGCTCTTTGCAACCTCCTGCATCTGATGCCCTATCAGTTTCACACGTCGCTCATCAGTATATGCCAAAGACTCAAACAACATCTCGATATCATCAAGCCAGCTCTCGCACTCTACTGCACTCTCTGTGCCCTTCAGGGTAGGCGGATGGAAAGACTAAAATCTCTTCAATAAGGTCTCCATCGGCGTAGCGGTAACATCCATCTGTGCACCGGACGTGCTACCCTGCTCTGGCTGTGGTATACGTCTAGGCGGCATAAATCTGACCATAAAACTGATTAGTACACAATCAATATCATCTGTCTCAGCCCTCCTCTGATCATAGACTGATGCGATCGTGGTAGCCTTGCACGAGAGTGTGAGCAAAGAAGATGGATTTACGTGCGAGGAGCAAAATGATGAAAGGGTCGTGATGCATGGGAGTACGTTTGGAGGCCAACGGAATGTCATTCAAGCATTGGGGGAGCTGACCGAGTCTGGACGGACCTGCCCACGGACCTACACACGGGGTCCGTGTCCTTTACACCCCGAGATGCGCAATTACAGAGCCTACACGGACCTGAAGACGGACCCAGGCACGGGGTCCGTGCCCTATGCATTTGGAGAATACAGTGCCTACACGGACCCGTACACGGAGGTGAGCACGGGGTTCGTGTCCCTTGAACCCGACTGAAGAGTTTACAGTGTGTACACGGACCCAGACACGGAGGTCTGCACGGGGTCCGTGCCTAGTGTTTTCTGCGCGACAAAATTACCTTCTTTAGAGTTTTACTTTGCTAGGGAACTAGATTTTTGGTATCTTTGATATCTAGACTATATCTTGGACGAATTTTTGAACAACAATACATATAATATTTTTTTGAGTTTTATCAATTTTGAGAATTTTCTCTCAACATTTCAAAGCCAAGCTTTGTTAAAATCAAAATCAAACTTATCAAAGTTTTTAACTTTGTGGCGTTTGTCGATCGTTCTTGTGCGGATTGTCGTAGGCATCGTTCTTCGAAGGTTCGTTCTAATTTTCGATTGTTATTCTCGTGTTTATTTGTTGCTAAACTCTTGCTAGTTTAGAGGTGAATATCACACCATACTTGAATCAAAAGATCGGGAAAAACACACGGATCTTAATATCGTAATTGAATAGAGGGTGCGATTTATTTTTAATCGTGTTTGCTATTTATTCGTGTCAAGATTCATATCATTTGGTATCAGAGCCAGGTTAATTGAATTCAAGTGAATTTATCAATTGTTCTTTACGCAGATCTAATTATTATTTAATTCCGCTTTCAGATCTGTTTGTTCTATCGTTCTTCGTAATTTTTTCGTGAATCTGTGATACACGAAATTTTGAGTCCTTTTTTTTCTTTTGAATTTTCTGAATTCAAAGAGGAAAAAAAAAATACAAAAATTCCAAAAATTCACCATTATTTCTTTTTGATATATTGTTCTATTGTCTTCATAGAGTCATATTCAATTGTCTCACATAGTCAAAAAAACAAATAAATAAATAAATATATATTTATATTCGAATTGCTTGTCTACACAGTCCAAGTGAGTCGGTCGCATTTGTTCACAAGTTTGAACCTTGATTGTTTGATATCCCAAATACAAAGCTTGAGCACACTTTTGAGAGTACTATCAAATTCGAGTGGAAACATTTGAGTGTGAGTGTTATTTCTTTGGAGTGACTAGTGAGTATTTGTTGTGAGCAAAAAAAAATAAGAGAGGAGAGACGAGTGAATTTCTTTGGAGTGACCGTGAGCATTTGGGTGAGGATTATTTTATTTCTACTAACCTTTTCTTGCAGGTAAAAATTTGAAATTAAATGGAGAGGGAGGTAGGAGATAGTTCGAATTCGGGGGTGTCCAAAGCTCATCTAGATGCGTTGTTTGGGGATTTTAGTAGAGCGATGGCGACCCAAATGGAGTCGTTACATGAGAGGTTGGGTAAACTTGAGGTTAGTGTTAGTGGGGGTAAACCTAAGCCTAAGGATTTGGGTAGAGATGATGAGGAGTATGATCTAGGAGGAGGCGATGAGAGTCAAAATGAGAATTGGGGTAGGAATGGGAGAGATAGAGGATTTGGAAGAGGAAGAAGAGAAGCTATGAGGGGTAGGTATGAGGAGACTAGGGAAGATGGTCACATGGGTAGCATTAAGATGAAAATCCCTTCATTCCATGGGAAATCTGACCCGGAGGCGTACCTAGAATGGGAAAAGAGGGTAGAGTTCGTATTTGCATGTCACCACTACTCCGAACAAAAGAAGGTGAGGTTGGCGGTAGTTGAATTCTTAGACTATGCTCTCATTTGGTGGGATCAATTAGTGACCACTAAAAGAAAGTATAATGAGAGAACTATTGAGTCTTGGGATGAGATGAAGAGTGTAATGAGGAAGAGGTTTGTACCTAACCACTACTATAGGGAGATGTTTAAGAGGTTACAAACTTTGAGGCAAGTGTTGAAGAGTGTTGAGGACTACTATAAGGAGATGGAAATACTCATGATTAGGGCAAATACTGAGGAGGATAATGAAGCAACTATGGCTCGTTTTCTTTGTGGTTTGAACAGGGAGATTGTAATAGCCGAGCCCGGTGTACGGTATGGTTTAAGATTTTGTATGATTATTGGCTATTTGTGTAAGTTTAAGTATAGTTTGGATGTTATGAGTTTCGATTTATGATTTTAGTATAGTTGGTTATAGAGGATGTGCAGTGTTTTTGTAGCGGCGTTACGATTAAATTCATGATAAATGGTATATTGATCCAAATGAGGTGAGGCCAATTGGAGTGGTTAGATAAGACATAAGGCTATAACTTTGTAGTTTACCACTTTTTCTAATTCGGACGGGAAGAGGCATTTCTGAGGCGATCTTTGAAGAAGCTGTGCGCAGAGTAAGATTTGGTCCGAAGGTGGAGCGCACCCGCGGTCATGTAAGGACCGCACCCGCGGTCTCAGTGGTTCAGAAAATTGTTTTTGGTCATAGGCTTGGCGCACCCGCGGTCCTTGTGTTGGCGCACCCGCGGTCATGCATTATTGAGGTATGGGCGAAGCTTTAAGTTGCTTTTTGGTTGAGTTGACTTCATTCCTACCTTATCTTATCCACTTTTTCGAGATTTCCTCTCTAGTTTCAAGGGTTTTCATCCATTTCTTTAGCTTCCTATCTTTGATTCTTGGAGTTATTTGGATTTCCGGCTTGAGATCATCGTTCTCCGTGGTATAAGGAAGCTTAGGTAAGTTTTTGGTGCGATTCTAATGAGGTTTTGAGTTAAGAGTTATTTTGGATTTGATGTTTTGTTGGTTCTATGGATTATTTAACTTGTATTTTTGGATATAGAGTTGATGTTGGTGTTATTTATGGATTATTGTTGTAGGTGGTGAACCAAGAGCTTATTTGAGGTGTTCTATTGGGTTGTAAGTGGAATTTCATCCTTTTTGCTCACATGATATTATATGTATTGTGTTTTAAAGGTTTAAAAGTGTTATTCCCTTCCATTGATCCATTGCTATGTATTCATTTCATTGATTACCTATTGGAGGCATTGTATGTCTCACCATTGTTATAAAGGGAATACAAGATATATTATGAGATTGCGAAACGACGGCCTTAAATGCTATTGAGAATTCAAATGTTTTATTGGATTGATTAATCATAGCCATAGCATTGCATGCAATTAGATGATCATCGACCATAGGCTTTTATCCCCTCACAGTTATCGATTTATATCGATGGGATATTTGCAACCACAGTCACAGATACTATTGATATCAATCCAACCATAGAAAAGAGAATACCATCGTATTGCTATCTATTGCTATGCTATTGCTACAGTTATTGCTACGGTATTCATGTTTCCGAGTCGATGGTATTTATGATTTAAAAGCCATGTTTTACAGAGTATACTATGTATCATTGCTATGTAAGAGTTCCACTTGCTGAGATTTATTCTCATTTCAGTTGTTTTCATGTGATGCAGATAAGAGCGACGGACCGGGACGTTGACTGTGGATGGGGGTCATATGCATACGAAGATTGGAAGGATGATTATTTTGTACCATTTTGTAACATGATCACACTAATGATATTTTGTATTTTGTTATGTCATTGGAATGATCATGTTGTTATTTTGTAAACACTTTTATGAAATGTATTTTGAAACTCCTTCCATTTGAAAGAAAATTTTAAATTCCGCTGTATTTTTATTGTTACGGGTCAGGGTGTCACAGAGATCCAAGATCAAGTGGAGCTTAGGCACTACTTAGATCTAGACGAGATGGTGCAAATGGCCATAAAGGTGGAGCAACAACTCAAGAGGCGAGGAGTTGGCCGCACCAATCAAACTGGAGGTGCATCATCTTCTTGGCGGTCAAGCGGAGTGAAGCGGGAGGAAAATAAAGTGGTGCCCAAGCCAAGATTTGACACTAAGCCGGAGGCACCTAAGCAAGGAGTCCAAGGTAAATCTGAAACTCCTTCTAATCGTACTAGAGATGATAGATGTTTTAGGTGTCAAGGGATGGGTCATATTTCTAGTGATTGTCCTAATAAGAGGGTGATGATTTTGAATGCTTATGGTGAGTATGAGTCCCAAAGCGAGGGTAGTGATGATGATATGCCTGCATTGGAGGATCCCGATGAGGGATATGAGGCGGTTGTAGGAGAATCATTGGTGACTAGGCGTATCATGATTGGCCAAGTCGAGGAGGAGGAGACCAATCAAAGGGGGAACTTGTTCCATACTAGGTGCTTTGTGAACGAAAAGGTTTGCAACGTTATTATAGATGGGGGAAGTTGCACCAACGTAGCTAGTTGTGAGATGGTGGAGAAGTTGAGTTTGCCTACGCTAAAGCACCCTCAACCATATAGACTTCAATGGTTGAATGATTGTGCGGAGGTGAAAGTAAATTGGCAAGTTCTAGTGTCCTTTTCTATTGGAAAGTATGTGGATGAGGTTTTGTGTGACGTGGTGCCTATGCATGCTTGTCATATCTTGTTGGGTAGACCTTGGCAATTCGATAGGAAGGTAACACATGATGGTTTCAAGAATAGGTACTCATTTGTCCTAAACAAAGAACCAATTGTATTGCTTCCTTTGTCACCAAAACAAATACTTGAGGATCAATTAAAGAAAAGAAAAAGAGATGAGGCCGAAAAAAAGAGTGTCCAAAAGAGTGAGATGGCCTTAGAAAAAGAAAAAGAAAAATATATGGTTGAAAGAAAGAGTGAACAAAAGAGTGAGATGACCATAGAAAAGAAAAAAAGAGAGAGAAAAAGAGGCCAAAGAAAAAGAAAAGAAAAATAATTTGATGGCCCAAAGAAGTGAAAAGAGTGAGGATGAGAGTTGCTTATTATTGCATAAACCATTACATGTACCTTTGTACAAAGTGGTTTATCCATATTGTGATGATATCGCCGGTTCAATCCCGAGCGTTGCTATTTCTTCTTTGCAGGATTTTGGTGATGTTATGATAGGGAGGCTAGCAAGTGTTGTTGGTGTGAGGATACAATGGGATGAACCATATGGATTCAAGAGCCATAGCAATGAGGTAAGGTTAGTTGTCACCGCAACATCCGAGAGGTATGATTTTCTCCCTTCCCTTAATTCATTGTTGTTTTGTTTTCAAGAATTATGGGGACAAGTTGAAAATGTGATGTTTAGAGGATGTGAATGTGGTTTAGTCTTGTTACCTGAGCGTCATACTATTGAGAATGAATATGCATTGCATGAATTAGATTCAAATGTTATTGATTTTGAGTGTTCCAAGATTTTCCAATTGAAACTTTGTCATGGCAATGACCTATGTGCATTAGGATTAAATTCATGTGGTGAGTTGAATGAAAACATGGATAGTACATTTAGTGTGTTCTATTTGCATGATTCCTACTTGTTTGATGAAGACTTTGGGAAGAGCATTAATGACTACAAGAATTTCTTTGTCCATGATGAATATATTTTTAAGGAGACTAAGTTGTTCATGTTATGCTCGTTTTATGAGTTACTCGCTAGTGATGCATATTGTTATGATTTCATTATTGATAAGATGCATGCATTTCTATGTTGGTTACATATAAAAAGGTATGTCGAATGGTGTTGTAACGAGGGTCTTGCATGTATGAAGATAGCAACTAGGCTAGGGTTTTATGACATGCATGACTTAATTCTTAGTCCTAGTAAGCAATATACCCACATTTGTATGATACTTGCTTTGGTGTTAACTAGGTCTAAGAAGGGGAGAAATTTAATCTTCATGATGCTTAATGCGATATTAACATTATCATTCTATGTCATTCGTTATTTGATGTTTGAATTAATTGATGATTACATGGAAAGGGCAACCAAGGAGTTGAGGTCCCAAAGGTCAATGACGCACGTGGGCGATAGTACCTACAGACTTGAGTTTGAAGGTGAGCATATTGGTCATACAATTATTGTTATTACTCACTTGCTTCGTTTCTGTGTAGGTAGTAAAGATTTGAGGACAAATCCTTTTCAAGAAGGGGAGGATGATGCGATCGTGGTAGCCTTGCACGAGAGTGTGAGCAAAGAAGATGGATTTACGTGCGAGGAGCAAAATGATGAAAGGGTCGTGATGCATGGGAGTACGTTTGGAGGCCAACGGAATGTCATTCAAGCATTGGGGGAGCTGACCGAGTCTGGACGGACCTGCCCACGGACCTACACACGGGGTCCGGGTCCTTTACACCCCGAGATGCGCAATTACAGAGCCTACACGGACCTGAAGACGGACCCAGGCACGGGGTCCGTGCCCTATGCATTTGGCGAATACAGTGCCTACACGGACCCGTACACGGAGGTGAGCACGGGGTCCGTGTCCCTTGAACCCGACTGAAGAGTTTACAGTGTGTACACGGACCCAGACACGGAGGTCTGCACGGGGTCCGTGCCTAGTGTTTTCTGCGCGACAAAATTACCTTCTTTAGAGTTTTACTTTGCTAGGGAACTAGATTTTTGGTATCTTTGATATCTAGACTATATCTTGGACGAATTTTTGAACAACAATACATATAATTTTTTTTTGAGTTTTATCAATTTTGAGAATTTTCTCTCAACTTTTCAAAGCCAAGCTTTGTTAAAATCAAAATCAAACTTATCAAAGTTTTTAACTTTGTGGCGTTTGTCGATCGTTCTTGTGCGGATTGTCGTAGGCATCGTTCTTCGAAGGTTCGTTCTAATTTTCGATTGTTATTCTCGTGTTTATTTGTTGCTAAACTCTTGCTAGTTTAGAGGTGAATATCACACCATACTTGAATCAAAAGATCGGGAAAAACACACGGATCTTAATATCGTAATTGAATAGAGGGTGCGATTTATTTTTAATCGTGTTTACTATTTATTCGTGTCAAGATTCATATCATAGACTCTGATCGAGAATCGGTTCTGATTCAGGCTTGAGATGCTGCAAATCAATTCAGATACTACAACAACATATAATAGGGAAAGCAGTAAACCATGCTAGCATCTCAAAAGCAAGGAAGATGACTCGATCTACCCCGCTCATTCTACTCTATCTCAGTCTACAGAACTTACTGCTCTAATACCACCTGTTGTGAGGACCCGGGTTCTAACTCAATTCTTTTGGGATTTAATTAGATCTTTGTTCGAAAATGTGGGTAAAAAATTTGCTTTTAACATTAATTCAAATGTATAATAAAAGCATGACATATCTTTATTATAGTTAAACAACACCAGATACATACAAGTCTGTCTAGTACAACCATACAACTAATGTTCGAATCTCAAATACAAGTAGTTCAGATCTAAACAGAAACTACTAGTAATCTGCTGCTACACCCGGCATCACCACGCTATCAACTCTCTCTTCCTCGTCGTGACCCTGATCCTGCCCCACCTGTTGCCATGCACACATACAGACACGACAACAGCCGGATAACTCCGGTGAGAACATATCTCAGTATAAAATATAGATGCATGCAATGTAATAATCATGTACAAAAGCATAGCATATATCAAGTAACATGAATGAAAATCTAAACATGTAGAAGAATACAAATCTGTATTCAACATTTAAATCTTGACTCGACTCGTTTCTAATCTAGGGATCCCGGTATGAATAAGACGGTCTGTCACCTACCCAACCACTCGGGGCAACGGTACGTCTTATTCCTAGACTTCGGTCAACTCTGTATCGAGGGTCTACACATATAGCAAATCTGCTCCTATGCGTCGATACACCGAAACGTCTAGTTTTGGCAAATCTGCCAATATCTCCTATCTCAAGACTCGAATATAAATCAATAAACGAAACATTACATAATCAATGTAATAACAATCTAGTATGTGATTTAGGGAAACTCGTATCAAATCTGAATCAAGTTGTGCAATCCCAAGACCACATGAATTATACCTTTCTTGTCGTACTGTCTGTCGAGATCCTGAATCAAAGGTCAAACCTGTCACTTCAAATCTGAAATGGCAATGTAGATATACCTTCAATCAATATAAAACACAACCAACTCAAACAACTCGTATACAATCAATACTTGATTTCGATACAGTTGGACGGCATAACGGCGTAGTCTCGTGATACCGATAACTCAATCTCAACATGCTCAATCATAATCAACTCATAAACTCATCAACCTCAATACATAAGCTGAAATCTGTACCATTTTAACGTAATACATGCTGGAAACTAACAATCGTAGCAAATAACATCCGTTTCTTGATGCGGTTACGAATATACCATGCTCAATACCTCAAGAACACAATATAACTAACATATTACAATTTCTCCAACATCTATAATTCAAAACATGTTGGAATTACATAAAACTTACGTCACCTTGTAGCCGTCGATGTAAGGAGTACAAATCTTACCTCGGAACACAAATCAAATGGCTAAATCTCGTACAATCACCACTCTAAGATCAAAAGAAATGGAAGCTCCCTCCTTGAAGTTCCCTCTCGGCTGAATCATCTGAGCAAAAGGAGTTGGTGACACATAATCTATATTGCATGGTTTATAACACATGGTTCATTCTTCATAAGCCACGCATAACCGCGGGTGCGGTACACTAACAGCGCGGGTGCGCTGTGCTCACGGCGAATTAATCTAACATTGCAGCACCTAGACCGCGGGTGCGGTCCTTACATGACCGCGGGTGCGGTCTCACACCGCGGGTGCGGTCTTGTTTCGCACAAATCCACCAATTTCCTCTCAATGCACCGCGGGTGCTGTATCTCTAACACCGCGGGTGCGGTGTGGCTTCGGCCCTGCCGCTCAAAATCTCATAATTCATGCATTCTTATCTATACGGGTCTAACATCAATAATACTGATAATTCTCGAGTCTTACAGTACCTGATATAACCGACGTATCAGGATTAACACTGTAGTGCCCAAATTTGATACACGTATAACCCATACATTCATTTAATTATTAAATCATTTAAATTAATTTTAAATGAGTTTCGGCGATGCATGATTTATTTAAATGCATTATTTTAAATTAATTATGTTTATGCGATGCACGTTAAAACGTTTTTCGAGTTTCATGTTTCAGGCGATTATTCGAAGCGTGATTGAGGAAAGGACCCGGTGACGATTTTTGGCAATTTAAAATGTGGTATTTTATTTTAAGTTGAGGATGGGGAAATTTATTAAGTTATCAAGTTTTAATATTTTAAAACATTATTGTGTATTTAGATATTCAAGAGTTTGAAACTTTTAAAATTGGTGTGTAATTATTTTAATTGTAGAGTTTGATTAAATTAGTGTGTGTTAACTTTTATTAGTATTTTAAATAGTCTATTTAGCTAGAGTTTCTCCTAATTAAAACACACACACACGTTACACACACTCACACACACTTACACGTTTTTACACACACTAAACACACACACTCACCTTACGTTTCAGATTTTATATTTTTAAGAGAGAAAATTCTAGGGTTTTTCTCCCCATAGCAGCCGCCCCCTCCTCTGAACTTTTCCAGCAAGCTTTGTGAATTTTCTTCAAAGAATTTTAGCGTCACAATCGTCCCGGATCAAGCCTCGCTCCATCTCCGCTTCGGTGTCGTCGTACGGTACTTTTAAATATCAAAAAGACACGTATATTCTGTTCTTGCTGTGTCGATCAAGTAATATTATGCGTTGCGTTGATTTTTATGCGTAAAAGTTATGTATCATGATAGGAGTTTGAGCGGATCATGAATCGGATCAATTGCGAAGGAAAATTTTTAGATCTAAAACTCGTTTTTACTGTTCATGTCAAAACTGCGATTTTTCTGTTCATATTTTGGGAAAACTTTCAACGGAAAAAACGTAGAACTTTTTGATACCTTCGATTTGATATATGAATCGAAATTTTTGGACGAAAAATGAGTGAGTTATGATATTTTCCGTGCAACTGCGCAAACTGAAATTTTCAGAAAATTATGTTATTGATACGTTTCTTGAAGTTTTAAGTTGCAGGCTTTGTTGGAAATCGACGGACGATTGTTTCTGCATACGGGTATGTTAGTAATGATGTTAAGAGTGTTTTTTGAGGTTACGTTTCATGTCGATAGGCACTCGAGCTAATTAGAAGTCGTAGGAAACAGTTTGTTGTCAATTGCCATATTTTGGGTCGTGTGTGTCGTAGAGCGAACACTGTTGTTTTGAAACGTTTGTACAATTTGGATTTATGTTATGGTATGCTAGGATGAGTCTCGAGGTGTTGGTGCTTGGTCCGTATAATCGAGTCTAGAAGGATAAGCATTGGGTGTTCAGAATTTTCGTAAGTTCGCGATCACAGACCCGTACACGGACCCGTACACGGACCCTGACACGGGGTCCGTGCCTTTGTTTTCCCCTCGACGTCTTTTTCCAGTACCTACACGGACCCCTAAACGGATGAGGGCACGGGGTCCGTGCCTTTGGGTTTCACTTAGTGTCTTTTTCCAGTACCTACACGGACCCTTACCCGGACCCTGACACGGGGTCCGTGCCTTTGCTTTCCTTTCAATGTCTTCTTCCAGAGCCTACACGGACCCCCATCCGGACCCAAGCACGGGGTCCGTGCCCCTTTCGTTTCCCGACACACTCTAGGCAGTACGTACACGGACCCTCTCCCGGACCCAAGCACGGGGTCCGTGTACCCTTGTTTTTGGGAAATATTTGTAAGTTCATTTTAAGTTTGATGTTATGGGTTAGTGCAAGGATTATTAAGGGCGTGTCGTGGCAAATCGTAGAAGGTCCTAAGGTATGATTGAGCTTGAGAGTAAGCATGTGTTTGCTATGTCTAAGCAATGCAAGTTAAGTATGAAATTCACGTTAGTAAGTTGCAGCAACGGCCCCAGTCGAAGTCCAACGAATCCCTCAACGCCAAGTAAGTATGTATGACGTGCAGAGAAAATATGTTTAAGTTTTTGAGGTATGCTAATTGACTTGTGACCAAATTATGAATGGGTTTGGAAGTCGGTAAACGTGGCCGAGGACCTCTCCGCCCCGTTAAATTATGAACGGGTTAGATCGTGGTTGGAAAGCGTTAAATTATGAACGGGGACCAACCAGCCCGTTAAATTATGAACGGGGATCTCATGTATGCGACAGTGGATACGTCCCTGTCAGCCCAGTACTGTGGTATGTCTGATCAGGCGTTTATTATGTATGGGTCACTTGCTTTGAAACATCCTCTACGCAAAATGATGAGTTATGTATGTTAAAGTATGTTTAAATATGCAGCATGTTTATGAAAAGTTTAAGTTATGGCACGTCGAAGTATGTATGAACGTATGTTCAAGTTTTAATGCGCAAGTTCAAGTTTCAAATTATATATGTCCTATTTTAAAGTTGCATGCGATCTTATTATGTAGTACTCGTTATTCCAGTTTATACGTGTTGAGTCTTTAGACTCACTAGACTTGATCGATGCAGGTGACTATGTGGAGGAGACAGGAGGTGATGACCAAGGGGCAGGCTTGGGCTGAGTGGCAGGCTAAACCCGAGGACCGCAAGTTTATGTTTATGCAAATTTTTAAAATACTCTGATGTTTTGATTTGAACGTGAGACGTTTTGAGACAGTTTCTTTTAGCAAAATTTTATTGGTGACGGATGATTGTGAGATTTATTTTTATGAATGTTGAGTGACGACCGTATGAATGTTTTTATTTAAGGAAATTTTTAATTTTTCCGCAAATTTTAAGTAGTGTAGAATACGGTTCGTTACAGTTGGTATCAGAGCGGTGTTCTTGTAAAGGGTTATGCCTACTGCCAGTCGCAAGAAGCTCTCGAGGTTACACCTCCAGTCTGTAAGTTTTAAAGTTTTGAGTTATGCTATGTATTATGCATTAAGTCATGATTTCAGCACGTCTATGTTTTAAATTCGATTTACGTGCATCTTATGATATTGGTATTGCATACATGCATGTTGGGTTTACGTGTTGGGTAATTTGTTGGAACAGTATGCCTCCTAGACGTGTGATCGATCGTGAAACAAGAGATGAGAACAGAGAGCATCGGGAGGAGGAGAGGGCCAATCCTCCACCACCTCCACCACCAGATATGCAGGCTCAGATGCTTGCTGGTATGACACAGTTCTTCGCACAGTTTGCGGGGAACCAGGCAGCAGCAGGCGCAGGGGCGAGGCCCCAACCAGAGGCAGTATATGAGAGGTTTAGGAGGATGAGTCCGAAGGAGTTTTCGGATACTACTGACCCGATGGTCGCTGAAGGATGGATCAAGTCCATCGAAGTAATCTTTGACTTTATGGAACTGACCGACGCAGACAGGGTCAGATGTGCCACGTTCCTTCTGACAGGGGACGCCAGATTATGGTGGGAGAGTGCATCTGTGGCAGTCAACTTGCGGGTGCTGCCTTGGAATGGTTTCAAGGAAGTTTTCTACTCCAAGTACTTCACTGAGGAAGTACGAACCAGACTCACCAACGAGTTTATGACGTTGCGGCAGGGGGACAGTAGCGTGGCAGATTTTGTTAGGAAGTTTGAGAGGGGATGTCACTTCGTGGCCCTCATTGCTAATGATGTCCAGGCGAAGTTGAGGCACTTCTTAAATGGTTTGCGGCCGATCTTGCGCCATGACGTGAGGGTAGCTGGCCCTACTTCTTATGCAGTTGCAGTCTCTAGAGCTCTGGCTGCAGAACAAGACCAGCGGGATATTGAGGCGGACAGACAGGGCAAGAGGCCCTATCAGGTTCCACCGCAGCCACACCATCAGCAGCAGAATCAGCGACCCCACTTTAAGAAACCGTATCAGGGGCCGCCAGGAATGAAACTTTTTCAGGGACCGCCAAAGGGCAAGGGTCCCGTTCAGCAGCAAGGGGCGCCGCAGAGGCCCGTTGTTCACCCAGTGTGCCAGAAGTGCAACCGTCAGCATCCCGGACAGTGCCTATGGGGATCCGGGAAATGTTTTAAATGTGGGGCTACAGATCACGTGCTGAAAGAGTGCCCACAGTGGAAGCAACCAACCCAGGGCAGAGTATTTGCCATGCATGCACAGGAGGCGGACCCAGACACCACCCTACTGACTGGTAAACTTTTCTACCTAAGCTCAGTATTATATTGTCTTGCATGTGGAATTTTTCTTCTTGGGATTATTAGCGTGCTATTAATACTTTGGGTACCTAAGGTTATTGAGTTCTATTGTGCTTAAGGTTTATGGTATAAATTTTGAGATATAAGTTAGTTTGTGTTGTGCTAACGCGTCTCAGGAAATATTTTCATTAAGAGACTATCCACAACCGCGTTGATAGACTCAGGAGCCACTCACTCCTTCATATCAGAGACGTTTGCCAATCATTTAGACCTCAAGTCCATTGGCCTAGACGTGAATTTTTCGGTAGTAGTCCCATCAGGGGAAGAGCTGTTAGCTACCAGTGTGGTCAGAGATATCGACCTAGAACTGCATGGCCACCTAGTGTATGCAGATTTAATCATATTGCCGATGCCAGAATTCGACATTATCTTGGGCATGGACTGGCTGACTAAGAATAGAGTTCTGATAGATTTTCAGAAGAGGTCAGTTTTAGTTAGACCGCCGGGCATGGAGCAATTTCTTTTTGAGCCAGCCAGATGGAGAAGCTTTCCTCGCATGATTTCATGCATGCAGGCGAGGAGTTTGATCTCCAAGGGATGTCAGGCCTTTTTGGCTAGTATTATTTCAGCGCCTGACGTGTCCACTCCATCCTTATCAGAGGTGCCAGTAGTCAAAGGATTTCCAGACGTCTTTCCTGATGACGTCACCGGTCTTCCACCAGAGAGAGAGGTGGAGTTTGCAATCGATCTCGTGCCAGGCACAGCGCCAATCTCCAAGGCGCCATACAGATTAGCTCCAGCTGAGATGTTAGAGCTCAAACAGCAGATTCAGGAGCTCCTCGACAAAGGATTTATCCGCCCTAGTTTCTCACCGTGGGGCGCACCAGTGCTCTTTGTAAAGAAGAAGGATGGGAGCATGAGGCTGTGCATCGATTACCGTGAGCTGAACAAGGTAACGATCAAGAACAAATACCCGTTGCCTAGAATCGAAGACTTGTTCGATCAATTGCAGGGAGCTACCGTGTTCTCTAAGATAGATCTTCGATCAGGGTATCATCAGCTTAAAGTTAAGGATGCAGATGTTCATAAGACAGCTTTCAGGACCATATACGGGCATTACGAGTTCTTAGTAATGCCGTTTGGATTGACCAACGCTCCAGCAATTTTCATGGATCTCATGAACCGAGTATTTCAGCCGTTCCTCGATCAATTCGTCATAGTATTCATTGACGACATTCTTATTTACTCGAAGAGCCATGAGGAGCACAACCAGCATTTGAGGACAGTTTTGCAGACCTTGCAGAGTCGCAAGTTATTTGCGAAGTTCAGTAAGTGTGAATTTTGGCTGCAGAAAGTTGCATTTTTGGGGCATATAGTATCCAGCAGTGGTATTGAGGTGGACCCATCGAAGGTGACAGCTGTTAAAGAATGGGTTGAGCCAAAGAACGCATCTGAAATCCGCAGCTTTTTGGGTTTAGCAGGCTACTACCGTAAGTTTATTAAGGGATTTTCGTCCATAGCAGTGCCGCTCACCTCACTAACTGTAAGGCCCGAGAATTTGATTAACGTAATTTGGAATTAATCTGGAAATGATTTATTAATTAATTACGGAAAATATAGACGGAAGGGTTCGGACCAAAACACATGAAAAAGGGGTAAATTGTGTGTGCAGGGAAATGAGTCGGCGCACGTGCGCGAGGAATGGAGCGCACCTGCGCGAGCAGGGCAGGAGCCTGCGCGCACATGCGCAACTTCACAGCGCGCACATGCGCGGAGCGTCCAGAGTCCTCGGTGCACATGCACGGACGAGTAGCGCGCATCTGCGCGGAAACTCCAGAGCCCTCGGCGCACATGCGCGGTAGAGTATCGCGCATATGCGCGAGGGAGTGCCGAGGCACACGCGCTGAAGAATTGTGTCTCGCGCATATGCGCGAGTGATGCCGCGCATATGCGCGAGACGTGCTGCATTAAGGAGCGGGACACGTTGCTTTATACATGCATGAATATATATATATATGTATAGGCATACGAAAATCTTCAGAAAAAGAAAGAAGGAATCGAGGGATTCTTGAGAAAATTCTTCGGGGATTTTAATCGTGATTTGCGAACGATCCGTCCGTCTGATTTTGAATCCGACTTCAGTACTGAGTTCCTATCAACGTAGGCTACAACTGGACGTAAGTTTGCTACGTTTTGACATGTTTTGAAATTAAACTATTGTCAGAATTGAATAGAATTCATATATGATGTTCTTGTCATGTTAGACATCATAGAATCGAAGTCAGATTGAAGAACGGACTGGTTATGTAATTGTTATGATTTTCGGAGTCGATGTGACTGAGAATCAATATCGGTAAACCTGGCTCTGATACCACCTGTTGTGGGGACCCGGACGCTAATCCATTCCTTAATCATCTTTAGGAATATTTAATCAAGTATAATAAACAGGGTCTAAAAATTTTTCTTTTTAAATTACACAGCGGAAACATAATGTAATTAAATTCAAATTACATATTAAACATAACGTATAATTATTGTATGATCTACAATAATCCGACTAGGTTCAACTATAAGTCAGTGCTGAACCCTAAGTTGCTTCAAAGTCCGGACCTCCACGCTATCTAGTCCAGCCTCGTTCTCTTCTTGACCCTGATCCTAGCCCACCTGTTGCCATGCACACATACAAACAAGACAACAGCCGGATAACTCCGGTGAGATATAAATATCCCAGTATAAATCATGTATACATGCAATTATATAATCAATATAAAAGCATATAACAGAAAATCTTATCATATATCAGAATCATGATATAAATCCATACAATACTAATTCAAGTTCTAAACATGTACCCTATTCCGGAACATAATCAATATCAAGAATAATTCCTATTCTAAACATGTACCAATATCAGGAACCTAAATCAATATCAAGAATAATTCCTATTCTAGACATGTACCAAATATCAGGAACATAATCAATATCAAGAATACTTCTATTCCAAACATGTACCAATATCAGGAACATAAAAGGACATGAACCATATTCAGGAACACAATCAATATCAATCAATAACTGTCACTCAAACTCGTGACTACAAGTTTCAGACTAGACTCAATCCTAGTCTAGGGATCCCGGTTTCCAGATGTGGTATTCCTATATCGAATTCCGTAAAGGATGGAACCATAATCTCTATTACTCGATATAACCATGGCCGTGGTATTCCTATATCGAATTCCGTAATAGAAGAATTCCAATACCCTTTACTCGATATAACCAAATATGGTGTTCCTATATCGAATTCCGTAATATATTCCATTACTCGATATAACCAAACATCCAGTGTCCTGACCTAACCGTCAAGGACTGTAGCTCTAACGCTAATATCCTATCTTGAGACATCGTGCAATGTGCCGTGGCGATACCACCACTTTCCGGCACTTCTGTCACAAGATAACTAGTCTAATACCTGTCATCTAATATCAAGAGAGCAAGTACATCAATCAACTTAATGCAAATATCAATGCAATAAGGTAAAGTATGTGATTTAGGGAAACTCGAGTCAAACCTTCCTCGAGTTGTGCAATCCCAACTCAACATTAATTTATACCTTTATCTTCTCGCTCAAAAGACGAAGAAATCCCGACTCTACCTCGGTCCAGTCCCAATCTGGTAATCACGATATTGAACAGTCACAATATCAATAAATAACCCAATCCGGAATATGCTCTGATCAATATTTAAATCAAAATATACTCTGATCAATTTCAATCAACTAATGTTTCGACGGCATAACAATACTGTCTCAATAATCCCGCCAGTCCAAACATCACAGATATAATACCAGAACTCATAATCAATATCGATACCAGTCATAATCTCAATAACAATACATATCCGATATGAATTCTCAGTCACATCGACTCCGAAAATCATAACAATTACATAACCAGTCCGTTCTTCAATCTGACTTCGATTCTATGATGTCTAACATGACAAGAACATCATATATGAATTCTATTCAATTCTGACAATAGTTTAATTTCAAAACATGTCAAAACGTAGCAAACTTACGTCCAGTTGTAGCCTACGTTGATAGGAACTCAGTACTGAAGTCGGATTCAAAATCAGACGGACGGATCGTTCGCAAATCACGATTAAAATCCCCGAAGAATTTTCTCAAGAATCCCTCGATTCCTTCTTTCTTTTTCTGAAGATTTTCGTATGCCTATACATATATATATATCCATGCATGTATAAAGCAACGTGTCCCGCTCCTTAATGCAGCACGTCTCGCGCATATGCGCGGCATCACTCGCGCATATGCGCGAGACACAATTCTTCAGCGCGTGTGCCTCGGCACTCCCTCGCGCATATGCGCGATACTCTACCGCGCATGTGCGCCGAGGGCTCTGGAGTTTCCGCGCAGATGCGCGCTACTCGTCCGCGCATGTGCGCCGAGGACTCTGGACGCTCCGCGCATGTGCGCGCTGTGAAGTTGCGCATGTGCGCGCAGGCTCCTGCCCTGCTCGCGCATGTGCGCTCCATTCCTCGCGCATGTGCGCCGACTCATTTCCCTGCACACACAATTTACCCCTTTTTCATGTGTTTTGGTCCGAACCCTTCCGTCTATATTTTCCGTAATTAATTAATAAATCATTTCCAGATTAATTCCAAATTACGTTAATCAAATTCTCGGGCCTTACACTAACCAAGAAAAATGCAAAGTTTGTGTGGAGCAAGGAATGCCAGAAGAGCTTCGACACCTTGAAGCAAGCTCTTATTTAAGCGCCAGTGCTAGCCATGCCGACAGGGCAAGGCGAGTTTGTGCTTTACACCGATGCATCTAAGCTCGGATTAGGCGCAGTGTTGATGCAGCAAGGTCGGGTCATAGCTTATGTTTCCAGACAGTTAAAGGTGCATGAGAAGAACTACCCGACTCACGATTTGGAATTAGCCGCCGTTGTCTTTGCATTGAAAATTTGGAGAAACTACCTATACGGCGAGAAATGCCAGATTTTCACCGACCACAAGAGTCTCAAATATTTCTTCACGCAGAAAGAGTTGAATATGAGACAGAGACGGTGGTTAGAACTTGTGAAAGATTACGACTGCGAGATTAGCTACCATCCGGGAAAAGCTAATTTTGTCGCAGACGCCTTGAGCAGAAAAGTGGCAGTGGTAGCTCAGTTGACAGCTCAGAGACCACTACAGTCGGAGATTCAGAAGTTTGGTCTAGAGATTTATCGTGATGGCAAGGCTCCTAGGCTGTCTAATCTGACAGTCAAATCTGATTTGCTAGACCGAATCCGAGCAGGTCAGTCTTCAGATGAGAAGTTACAGAAATGGAGACTGAAAGACGAAGCCAAGGGCCGTGTGCTGTACACAGTTTCAGACGGCATTGTGAGATACAGAGGTAGAATGTGGGTGCCTAGTGTTGGTTCGATCAGACAGGATATTTTGACAGAGGCACACGCATCTCCGTATTCCATTCACCCAGGAGGCACCAAGATGTACAAAGACCTTCAGTTATTGTATTGGTGGCCAGGGATGAAGCGAGACATCCGTAGGTTCGTATCAGAATGTCTCACTTGTCAGCAAGTAAAAGCTGAACATCAGAGACCAGCAGGGTTGGTAAAGTCACTCCCCATCCCCGAGTGGAAGTGGGAGAACATTACTATGGATTTTGTTGTTGGGTTGCCGAGATCAGTCAGAGGATCAAATTCTATTTGGGTTATAGTGTACCGACTCACTAAATCAGCGCATTTCCTGCCAGTGAAGACGACTTTCTCCATGACCCAGTATGCGGATCTTTATATCCAGGAGATCGTCCGGTTGCATGGTTTCCCAGTCTCTATTGTGTCTGACAGGGACCCGAGGTTTACATCGTCCTTCTGGAAGAGCTTACATGCAGCCATGGGGACGAAGTTGCTTTTCAGTACAGCGTTTCACCCGCAGACAGATGACCAGTCTGAGCGAGTGATTCAAGTTTTAGAGGACTTGCTAAGGGCGTGCATGATTGATTTTCAAGGAACTTAGGAGTCTAGACTACCTCTAGTGGAGTTCACATACAACAACAGCTTCCAAGCATCTATTGGTATGGCTCCCTATGAGGCGTTGTACGGGAGGAAGTGCAGATCACCAGTTCATTGGGATGAAGTTGGTGAGAGGACAGAACTTGGCCCAGAAATAGTTCAGCAGACTGCAGACGTGGTGGTCAAGATTCGGGACAGAATGAAGACCGCCCAGAGCCGTCAGAAGAGTTATGCAGATAAAAGGAGGAGAGATCTCGAGTTTGCCGTAGGAGATCACGTTTTTATCAAGATAGCACCTATGAAGGGTGTTATGAGATTTGGAAAGAGAGGCAAGTTGAGTCCGAGGTTTATTGGACCGTTTGAAATCTTGGACAGAATTGGGACGCTAGCGTATCGTGTAGCCCTTCCGCCGAATCTGGCCGGGGTGCACAATGTGTTCCATGTCTCGATGCTGAGAAAATATTTGGCTAATCCTTCTCATGTTCTGAGTTATGGGCCACTGCAGTTGACTCCAGACCTGTCTTACGAGGAGAAACCAGTCCAAATCCTAGACAGACAGGAGCGCAAACTTCGGAACAAGACGACTAAGTTGGTCAAAGTTCAATGGCTGAATCAATCGGTGGAAGAAGCCACTTGGGAATCAGAGGCCGACATGAGACTTCGCTACCCGGAGTTGTTCGGTAAGACTTAATTTCGAGGACGAAATTTTTATAAGTGGGGGAGGAACTGTAGTGCCCAAATTTGATACACGTATAACCCACGCATTCATTTAATTATTAAATCATTTAAATTAATTTTAAATGAGTTTCGGCGATGCATGATTTATTTAAATGCATTATTTTAAATTAATTATGTTTATGCGATGCACGTTAAAACGTTTTTCGAGTTTCATGTTTCAGGCGATTATTCGAAGCGGGATTGAGGAAAGGACCCGGTGACGATTTTTGGCAATTTAAAATGTGGTATTTTATTTTAAGTTGAGGATGGAGAAATTTATTAAGTTATCAATTTTTAATATTTTAAAACATTATTGTGTATTTAGATATTCAAGAGTTTGAAACTTTTAAAATTGGTGTGTAATTATTTTAATTGTAGAGTTTGATTAAATTAGTGTGTGTTAACTTTTATTAGTATTTTAAATAGTCTATTTAGCTAGAGTTTCTACTAATTAAAACACACACACACGTTACACACACTCACACACACTTACACGTTTTTACACACACTAAACACACACACTCACCTTACGTTTCAGATTTTATATTTTTAAGAGAGAAAATTCTAGGGTTTTTCTCCCCATAGCAGCCGCCCCCTCCTCTGAACTTTTCCAGCAAGCTTTGTGAATTTTCTTCAAAGAATTTTAGCGTCACAATCGTCCCGGATCAAGCCTCGCTCCATCTCCGCTTCGGTGTCGTCGTACGGTACTTTTAAATATCAAAAAGGCACGTATATTCTGTTCTTGCTGTGTCGATCAAGTCATATTATGCGTTGCGTTGATTTTTATGCGTAAAAGTTATGTATCATGATAGGAGTTTGAGCGGATCATGAATCGGATCAATTGCGAAGGAAAATTTTTAGATCTAAAACTCGTTTTTACTGTTCATGTCAAAACTGCGATTTTTCTGTTCATATTTTGGGAAAACTTTCAACGGAAAAAACGTAGAACTTTTCGATACCTTCGATTTGATATATGATTCGAAATTTTTGGACGAAAAATGAGTGAGTTATGATATTTTCCGTGCAACTGCGCAAACTGAAATTTTCAGAAAATTATGTTATTGATACGTTTCTTGAAGTTTTAAGTTGCAGGCTTCGTTGGAAATCGACGGGCGATTGTTGCTGCGTACGGGTATGTTAGTAATGATGTTAAGAGTGTTTTTTGAGGTTACGTTTCATGTCGATAGGCACTCGAGCTAATTAGAAGTCGTAGGAAACAGTTTGTTGTCAATTGCCATATTTTGGGTCGTGTGTGTCGTAGAGCGAACACTGTTGTTTTGAAACGTTTGTACAATTTGGATTTATGTTATGGTATGCTAGCATGAGTCTCGAGGTGTCGGTGCTTGGTCCGTATAATCGAGTCTAGAAGGATAAGCATTGGGTGTTCAGAATTTTCGTAAGTTCGCGATCACGGACCCGTACACGGACCCTGACACGGGGTCCGTGCCTTTGTTTTCCCCTCGACGTCTTTTTCCAGTACCTACACGGACCCCTACACGGATGAGGGCACGGGGTCTGTGCCTTTGGGTTTCACTTAGTGTCTTTTTCCAGTACCTACACGGACCCTTACCCGGACCCTGACACGGGGTCCGTGCCCTTGCTTTCCTTTCAATGTCTTCTTCCAGAGCCTACACGGACCCCCATCCGGACCAGAGCACGGGGTCCGTGCCCCTTTCGTTTCCCAACACACTCTAGGCAGTACGTACACGGACCCTCTCCCGGACCCAAGCACGGGGTCCGTGTACCCTTGTTTTTGGGAAATATTTGTAAGTTCATTTTAAGTTTGATGTTATGGGTTAGTGCAAGGATTATTAAGGGCGTGTCGTGGCAAATCGTAGAAGGTCCTAAGGTATGATTGAGCTTGAGAGTAAGCATGTGTTTGCTATGTCTAAGCAATGCAAGTTAAGTATGAAATTCACGTTAGTAAGTTGCAGCAACGGCCCCAGTCGAAGTCCAACGAATCCCTCAACGCCAAGTAAGTATGTATGACGTGCAGAGAAAATATGTTTAAGTTTTTGAGGTATGCTAATTGACTTGTGACCAAATTATGAATGGGTTTGGAAGTCGGTGAACGTGGCCGAGGACCTCTCCGCCCCGTCAAATTATGAACGGGTTAGATCGTGGTTGGAAAGCGTTAAATTATGAACGGGGACCAACCAGCCCGTTAAATTATGAACGGGGATCTCATGTATGCGACAGTGGATACGTCCCTGTCAGCCCAGTACTGTGGTATGTCTGATCAGGCGTTTATTATGTATGGGTCACTTGCTTTGAAACATCCTCTACGCAAAATGATGAGTTATGTATGTTAAAGTATGTTTAAATATGCAGCATGTTTATGAAAAGTTTAAGTTATGGCACGTCGAAGTATGTATGAACGTATGTTCAAGTTTTAATGCGCAAGTTCAAGTTTCAAATTATGTATGTCCTATTTTAAAGTTGCATGCGATCTTATTATGTAGTACTCGTTATTCCAGTTTATACGTGTTGAGTCTTTAGACTCACTAGACTTGATCGATGCAGGTGACTATGTGGAGGAGACAGGAGGTGATGACCAAGGGGCAGGCTTGGGCTGAGTGGCAGGCTAAACCCGAGGACCGCAAGTTTATGTTTATGCAAATTTTTAAAATACTCTGATGTTTTGATTTGAACGTGAGACGTTTTGAGACAGTTTCTTTTAGCAAAATTTTATTGGTGACGGATGATTGTGAGATTTATTTTTATGAATGTTGAGTGACGACCGTATGAATGTTTTTATTTAAGAAAATTTTTAATTTTTCCGCAAATTTTAAGTAGTGTAGAATACGGTTCGTTACAAACACCCTCCTTAGTCATAGAGAAGATGCGCCCTTGGACTCGTCCTCGGCCTGAAGATTGGGTGCAGTTGATGGCAATGTGACCTGCACCTCCATATCTGTAATAGCCGAGCCCGGTGTACGGTACGGTTTAAGCTTTATTGTGTTATTTGGGTTTATGATTAGATGTGTTTAGTTGTGTTTTGGGCTATAGTATTATTGGTTATTATTTATTTGAGGTGTTAGTTGGTGTTGATTGTTCGTTTCAGCGTTTCGGATCGATTTTAGTTGAGATTTTACTGTTCATTGCCGTGAGTAGAGTGCACCCGCGCTCTTAGATGAGTGCCCCCGCGGTGTACTATTCATCATTTTACATTTGGGAGGCCGTGGCATCACCGCACCCGCGGCAGTGCAAGGACCGCACCCGCGGTGTGCACCGCACCCGCGGTAATTGTAGCACCGCACCCGCGGTAATTGTAGCACCGCACCCGCGGTGATCGTGCATGAGATTTATTTTGGAATGCCGTGAGCATGGCGCACCCGCGGTGCTTGTGTTGGCGCACCCGCGGTGTAAGTATGGGCGAGTTATTTAGTACCTTTTTGATTGAGTTGACTTCATTCCTACCTTATCTTATCCACTTTTTCGAGATTTCCTCTCTAGTTTCAAGGGTTTTCCTCCATTTCAATTGCTTCCTATCTTTGATTCTTGGCTTTGTTTGGATTTCCGACTTGAGATCAACGTTCTCCGTGGTATAAGGAAGCTTAGGTAAGTTTTTGGTGCGATTCTAATGAGGTTTTGAGTTAAGGGTTATTTTGGATTTGATGTTTGAGTTGTTTAATGGATTATTTGGCTTGTACTTGTGGATATAGAGTTGATATTGGTGTTATTTATGGATTATTGTTGTAGGTGGTGTACCAAGAGTGTAGTTGGAGGTGTTCTATTGGTAGTAAGTGGAATTTCATCCCTTTGCTCACATGATTTATATATGTATTGTGTTTAAAGGTTTCAAAGTGTTATTCCCTTCCATTGAAACATTGCTATGTATTCACTTCATTGATTATCTATTGGAGGCATTATATGTCTCACCATTGTTATAAAGGGAATACAAGAGATATTATGAGATTGCGAAACGACGGCCTTAAATGCTATTGAGAATTCAAATGTTTTATTGGATTGATTAATCATAGCCATAGCATTGCATGCAATTAGATGATCATCGACCATAGGCTTTTATCCCCTCACAGTTATCGATTTATATCGATGGGATATTGGCAACCACAGTCACAGATACTATTGATATCAATCCAACCATAGAAAAGAGAATACCATCGTATTGTTATTTATTGCTATGCTATTGCTACAGTTATTGCTACAGTATTCATGTTTCAGAGTCGATGGTATTTATGATTTAAAAGCCATGTTTTACAGAGTATACTATGTATCATTGCTATGTAAGAGTTCCACTTGTTGAGATTTATTCTCATTTCAGTTGTTTTCATGTGATGCAGATAAGAGCGACGGACCGGGACGTTGACTGTGGATGGGGGTCATATGCATACGAAGATTGGAAGGATGATTATTTTGTATCATTTTGTAGCATGATCACACTAATAATATTTTGTATTTTGTTATGTCATTGGAATGATCATGTTGTTATTTTGTAAACATTTTTATGAAATGTATTTTGAAACTCCTTCCATTTGAAAGAAAATTTTAAATTCCACTGTATATTTTAATCGTATCGGGTCAGGGTGTCACATTTAGTGGTATCAGAGCACCGGTTCTTCGGACCAATGCATATGACTTCGTCTACTTTCAACTGTCCGGGTATGTTTTCTTGCATCTATTCATTGTTATATATTGATTGTGTCTTGTGAGCAATTGTAGAGTATGCCTCCTAAGCGTAAGGCGGCAGAGGGTGAGGATAGTTCTTCCTCGAGAGTTGTCGACGAGTTCGGCAAGTTGCTTAAGGAGCAGGCCAAGGTGCATAGCGATCAGATTCAGCAGTTGCTCCGATTGCAAGGAGCAGGTCAGGGTCGAGGCCAAGTGAGAGGTCAGGTTGCTCAGGCAGTTGGCACTGATGCCGTCTTTTCTGCTTTTAAGAGAATGGATCCACCGGAATTCGCAGGTAGCACCGATCCGTTAGTTGCTGTTGAGTGGGTCAAGGCGCTTGAAGCTATCTTCGATCATCTCCAGTATGAGGACAAAGACAGGATTAGCTGTGCAGTGTTCTTGCTGGTTAAAGCTGCACGTATCTGGTGGAATGCTACGAAAGTTGGAGTGGATGTTGCGACTCTGAAGTGGTCAGAGTTCACTGACCTGTTCTATGACAAGTATTTCCCCGACGCACTTCGAGCGAGGAAGGTTACGGAGTTCTTGGAGCTTCGACAGGGGAGCATGGATGTTGGCCAGTATATTCTGAAGTTCGAGGAGGGTTGCCTTTTTGCTCCGTATGTTGCATCCAATGACAAAGATAAAGGCGCTCATTTCATTCGAGGCCTTAGAGCTGAGATTCGTCGGGACATTAACATGTCCAAGGCCGTTACTTTCAAGGAGATTGTGTCCAAAGCTTTGTTGGCCGAACAAGATGAGAAGGACATCGCCAGGGAGAGGCAGGAGAGACACCAGGCCATAGCTCAGAGAGGCCAGGGTTCGAATCAGAGGGGCAGGGATCGTTTCAAGGGCAAGGGCAAGATGGAGCCGAGTCCTAGACCTCCGCCAGTTCCAGTTGCTCCATTTGATCCTGAGAAGCCACAGTGTCCAAAGTGTGGTAAGCATCATCGAGGAGAGTGCAGATTGGGCACTCATACTTGTTTTCTTTGTGGCGCGGCAGGCCACGTTGCCAGGAATTGCCCGAGGGGAGATAGCCAAGGGAAGGTGCAGGGTCGTATCTTTTCCATGACGAAGGAAGGTATTAATCGTGAATCTTCATTGATCCTTAGTACTATTTTGATTTCAGGCAGAGTAGCTACTACTTTGATTGATACTGGTGCTACTCATTCTTTTATGTCTGAATTATTTCTGAGATCTTTGGGTATAGTTGCTTCTATTCTTCCCCTCCATCTTAATGTTGTTTTACCTTCGGGGGATGTCTTGTGCCCGACATCGATTGTCTTTGCGTGCCCTGTTCGTTTTGAGGAGCGAGTTGTATTCGCTGATTTGATTGTTATCCCTATGGTTGCTTTCGACGTTATTCTTGGCATGGATTGGCTTTCGACTTACCGTGCAGTTATCGATTGTGTTGCTAAGAAGGTGACTTTTGCAGATGATGGCCAGGGAGGAGCGCTCGCCAGTGCAGGTTCGCTGGTCCTTCCTTTTATTTCTTGTCTTGAGGCTGAGAGATTGTTGTGTAGAGGTTGCGATGGGTTTCTTGCTTCTATTGTGGATGTTGATAGATTGATTAAGTTGAATGTAGATGATATTGATGTGGTGAGGGAGTTTGCTGATGTGTTTGAGGATGATGTTCCGGGTTTGCCGCCGGATAGGGATGTTGAGTTTGTGATTGATTTAGCTCTAGGTACGGTTCCTATTTCTAAGGCTCCGTACAGGATGGCCCCTACCGAGATGAAGGAGTTGAAGACTCAGTTGCAGGATCTTTTAGACAAGGGCTTTATTCGTCCGAGTTCTTCGCCTTGGGGAGCTCCGGTTCTGTTTGCCAAGAAGAAGGATGGTTCTTTGCAACTGTGTATCGACTACAGGGAGCTTAACAAAGTGACTGTCAAGAATAAGTATCCGTTGCCTCGGATAGATGATTTGTTTGATCAGCTCCATGGTGCTACTGTGTTCTCAAAGATTGATCTTCGGTCTGGCTACTATCAGTTGAAGGTTAGGGAGTCTGATATCCCTAAGACAGCTTTCCGGACCAGGTACGGTCACTATGAGTTTCTTGTGATGTCTTTTGGGTTGACCAATGCCCCTTCAGTCTTCATGGACCTGATGAACCGTGTGTTCAAGCCTTATCTGGATAGCTTCGTCATTGTTTTCATCGACGATATCTTGATCTATTCCAAGACCAGAGAGCTTCATGCCAAGCATCTCAGAGTTGTTCTTCAGTTGTTGCGAGAGAAGAGGCTTTTTGCCAAGCTGAAGAAGTGTGAGTTTTGGCTGGATCAGATTTTTTTTCTAGGCCATGTTGTTTCGAGAGATGGCATTGCTGTTGATCCGTTGAAGATAGAGGCGATTCAGAGTTGGCCTATTCCTACCACTGTTTCAGAGGTTCGCAGTTTCCTTGGTTTGGCAGGTTACTATCGTCGTTTCATTTCAGGTTTCTCCAAGATTGCCTTGCCATTGTCCAATCTGACGAGGAAGACTGTGAAGTTCGAGTGGTCTATCGATTGCCAGAGTGCATTTCAGGAGTTGAAGGACAGATTGACGACAGCTCCTGTTCTTTCTTTGCCCAGTGGTTCTGAAGATTTTGTGGTCTTTACCGATGCGTCGAAGAGAGGCCTTGGTGCAGTGCTGATGCAGCGAGGTAAGGTCATTGCCTATGCTTCTCGTCAGTTGAAAGATTATGAGAAGAATTATCCGACGCACGATTTGGAGCTCGCAGCTGTGGTTTTCGCCCTGAAGATTTGGAGACATTATTTGTATGGCGAAAAGTGTGAGATCTTCACAGACCACAAGAGTTTGAAGTATTTGTTCTCGCAGAAAGAGCTCAACATGAGGCAGAGGAGGTGGTTAGAGCTGGTCAAGGATTATGATGTGGCTATCAGCTATCACCCAGGGAAAGCGAATGTAGTGGCTGATGCTTTGAGCCGCAAGTCGAGTGCTTCTTTGAGTTCTTTGATTCAGAGACCGTTGTTGATGGATTTGCAGAGAGAGGAGATTGATCTGGTGATTCCAGGGACCATTGCTCGCTTTTCAGCGTTGGTCATTCGATCTACATTGACGGACAGGATCCGTAGAGAGCAGTCGACTGATGTTCAGTTGGCAGAGTTGAGAGCTAGAGCCGAGGCTAGAGGGAATTCAGAGTTTAGTCTGAATGGTGATGGATTGGTGACTTTCAGAGGCCGTATTTGTGTTCCTTCTGGCGACGATATTCGTAGAGACGTCTTGACAGAGGCTCATACCGCACCTTATTCGATTCATCCAGGCAGCACGAAGATGTATCAGGATCTTCGTCGACTTTACTGGTGGCCAGGTATGAAGAAAGATATTGCTTTGTTCATTTCTCAGTGCCTTACTTGTCAGCAGGTTAAGATTGAGCATCAGAGACCTGCTGGGACATTGCTATCTTTACCGATTCCTCAGTGGAAGTGGGAGCATATTACTATGGATTTCGTGACTGGTTTACCCAGGACGCAGAAGGGTTTCAATTCCATTTGGGTCATTGTTGATAGATTGACCAAGTCAGCGCATTTTCTCCCAGTCAAGACGACGTATTCGATGTCTCAGTATGCCGAGGACTACATTGCCGAGATTGTTAGACTTCATGGGATTCCTGTGTCGATCGTGTCTGATCGTGACCCTAGATTTACCTCAGAGTTCTGGAAGAGTTTGCACAGAGCTATGGGTTCTCGATTGGCTTTCAGTACAGCTTATCATCCTCAGAGCGACGGTCAGTCAGAGAGAGTCATTCAGATTCTGGAGGATATGCTCAGAGCTTGTACTATTGACTATTCTGGTAGTTGGGATTCTAAGTTGCCACTTGTGGAGTTCACATACAACAATAGCTACCAGGCGACGATTGGCATGGCACCGTATGAGGCACTTTATGGCAGGAAGTGCAGATCTCCTTTGTTTTGGGATGAGGTTGGTGAGAGGAAGATGTTGGGTCCCGAGTTGGTCCAGCAGACTGCTGATGTTGTTGCATTTATCAGAGAGAGGATGAAGACTGCTCAGTCGAGGCAGAAGAGTTATGCAGATGTTCGTCGCAGACCTTTGCAGTTCGAGGTTGGCGATCATGTTTTTCTGAAGATAGCACCTCTCAAGGGTGTGATGAGATTTGGCAAGAAGGGCAAGTTGAGTCCTAGATTCATTGGTCCATTCGAGATATTGGACAGAGTTGGTGACCGAGCCTACAGATTAGCCCTACCGCCCGATCTTGACAGAGTCCATAATGTGTTTCACGTATCGATGCTCAGGAAGTATATTGCAGATCCTTCCCATGTTCTTCGCCATGAGCCATTGGACTTGACGCCGAGTTTGACTTACCATGAGATTCCGATTCAGATTCTGGATCGCACAGTTAGAGTTTTGAGGAACAAAGAGATCGGCATCGTTAAAGTCCTTTGGAGGAACCATTTGATCGAGGAGGCTACGTGGGAACCAGAGACTGAGATGAGAGAGAGGTATCCTGAGTTGTTCGTGCAGTGACGTCAATTTCGAGGACGAAATTCCTCTAAGGAGGGGAGATTGTAATAGCCGAGCCCGGTGTACGGTACGGTTTAAGCTTTATTGTGTTATTTGGGTTTATGATTAGATGTGTTTAGTTGTGTTTTGGGCTATAGTATTATTGGTTATTATTTATTTGAGGTGTTAGTTGGTGTTGATTGTTCGTTTCAGCGTTTCGGATCGATTTTAGTTGAGATTTTACTGTTCATTGCCGTGAGTAGAGTGCACCCGCGCTCTTAGATGAGTGCCCCCGCGGTGTACTATTCATCATTTTGCATTTGGGAGGCCGTGGCATCACCGCACCCGCGGCAGTGCAAGGACCGCACCCGCGGTGTGCACCGCACCCGCGGTGTGCACCGCACCCGCGGTAATTGTAGCACCGCACCCGCGGTGATCGTGCATGAGATTTATTTTGGAATGCCGTGAGCATGGCGCACCCGCGGTGCTTGTGTTGGCGCACCCGCGGTGTAAGTATGGGCGAGTTATTTAGTACCTTTTTGATTGAGTTGACTTCATTCCTACCTTATCTTATCCACTTTTTCGAGATTTCCTCTCTAGTTTCAAGGGTTTTCCTCCATTTCAATTGCTTCCTATCTTTGATTCTTGGCTTTGTTTGGATTTCCGACTTGAGATCAACGTTCTCCGTGGTATAAGGAAGCTTAGGTAAGTTTTTGGTGCGATTCTAATGAGGTTTTGAGTTAAGGTTTATTTTGGATTTGATGTTTGAGTTGTTTAATGGATTATTTGGCTTGTACTTGTGGATATAGAGTTGATATTGGTGTTATTTATGGATTATTGTTGTAGGTGGTGTACCAAGAGTGTAGTTGGAGGTGTTCTATTGGTAGTAAGTGGAATTTCATCCCTTTGCTCACATGATTGATATATGTATTGTGTTTAATGGTTTCAAAGTGTTATTCCCTTCCATTGAAACATTGCTATGTATTCACTTCATTGATTATCTATTGGAGGCATTATATGTCTCACCATTGTTATAAAGGGAATACAAGAGATATTATGAGATTGCGAAACGACGGCCTTAAATGCTATTGAGAATTCAAATGTTTTATTGGATTGATTAATCATAGCCATAGCATTGCATGCAATTAGATGATCATCGACCATAGGCTTTTATCCCCTCACAGTTATCGATTTATATCGATGGGATATTGGCAACCACAGTCACAGATACTATTGATATCAATCCAACCATAGAAAAGAGAATACCATCGTATTGTTATTTATTGCTATTCTATTGCTACAGTTATTGCTACAGTATTCATGTTTCAGAGTCGATGGTATTTATGATTTAAAAGCCATGTTTTACAGAGTATACTATGTATCATTGCTATGTAAGAGTTCCACTTGTTGAGATTTATTCTCATTTCAGTTGTTTTCATGTGATGCAGATAAGAGCGACGGACCGGGACGTTGACTGTGGATGGGGGTCATATGCATACGAAGATTGGAAGGATGATTATTTTGTATCATTTTGTAGCATGATCACACTAATGATATTTTGTATTTTGTTATGTCATTGGAATGATCATGTTGTTATTTTTTAAACATTTTTATGAAATGTATTTTGAAACTCCTTCCATTTGAAAGAAAATTTTAAATTCCGCTGTATATTTTAATCGTATCGGGTCAGGGTGTCACAACATCTATAACATTTGTTGCTCCCTACAAGACATTCACCCTTGTGCGGCTTGTTGCATTTGGGACATACAAGCCTATTCGACTCAGACTGAACTGCAGGAGTTTTACCTCGATGTTCTTCTTTCCCTTTGCCTTTGCATCCCCCTTTGAAACTTTGATGCGAAGCTTGATTCTTTTGATTGAAGTTTTGCCTCCTCAATTGTCTTTCCTTCTCAATCTCTCTCTCATCATTCTCCGCTAAAAGAGCTTTCTCCACGATCTCCTTGTACGTTGCGGCCTTAGACATTCTGACATCCCTCCTAATCTCGGCTCTCAAGCCCCTCATAAAATGTTCCCCTCGATCTTTGTCATTCGAAGCAATGAAAGGAACAAACAAGCAACCTTCTTCGAACTTCAAAATATATTCATTCACATTCAAGTTGTCCTGGCTTAATTCCAAGAACTCCTTCACTTTCCGAGTCTTGACATCCGTGGAGAAATACTTGTCATAAAATAGCTCCTTGAACTCATTCCATTTAAGGGTTTGAACATTGACAGTTACCTTCGTGGCCTCCCACCAAATGCGCGCAGTCTTGGTCAGAAGAAACACTGCACAACTCACTCGATCATTATCTTCAAAGTGTAGATAGTCAAAGATTGCTTCAATAGCTTTCACCCAATCCATAGCTGCAAGAGGATCCACACCTCCCACGAACTCAGGTGGATTCATTCTTTTAAATCTGTCATAGGCTCCCTCTGAACTAGGCTCCTGCCTCGCAAGGCCTCTACCTCCCCCTTGACCTGGGTTCTGCAACCTCAATAACTGTTGGATCTGCTCTCCATGAACTTTAGCCTGCTCCTTGAGCAACTTACTAAACTCACCAACAACTCGAGATGAGGAACTATCTTCTTCCTCTACAGCTTTCCTCTTAGGTGGCATCTCCTACATTGCATCTCAGTTTAAAATCATTTGAAATCATATATATATATATATATACCACAAGAGATACATATCATCATATCATTACATCAATGAGATGCAGAAGTATACATACCGAAGTGTCGCAAACAGAAGAAGTCATGTGCCAATCCATTGGTCCGAGAACCATGGCTCTGATACCACTAAATGTGACACCCTGACCCGTTTCAAAGAAATAGATTCTATAATGCGGAAGCCTTAAAAATAAAGACTTGGAGGAAATATGAACTTTAAAAAAATTTGACAAAGTTTACCCCGTAAAAGAGTTACTAACCGGCCACAATAAATAAAATCAATACGCCATAAATTACCACAACTAAACATAACCATATCCATAGCAAAAGATGAACCTTTGATCACCAAAAGATAGAGTTAAATTACACTCCCAAAATAACCAAATGTTTTACATCCCAAACCATTTCAAAACAAAATACTTTCTTCATTCTTCCTCCAAGCTTGGCACATGTCTTCCTTCTGTCTTGACACCCCGCCGTATCAATCTCGTTTACCTGCATCTGCATCTCATGAACATAACTGAAATGAGTTATAAAACTCAGCAAGTAGACCTTTAAATAACAAATACATATACCATAGTGCAATGGAAGAATCCGTATCATTTCTTTACCATGATATGCCATCAATCAATAAAATACATACATAACAATTATAAGATGGCATCTATAGCACAATTAATTTCTTTCATTTGTATGGCATTGATAGGTCATCCGTCGATGGTATACATGTACATCTCAGTCAAAATCAGTCACCGTACATGTCATTATGTTGATCAACTTCCGTCAAGTGGGTTTAGAATTACCATAGGTAACACCACAATACCATATAACCATCAAGCCATAAAAACATTCATTGATACATTTAATCAAACACGTTGTGTGCGTGCTAAAACCTTAGCTCCTTTACTTTGCCATTTGGCTTCAATTCCATTTCTTTTGAACATATCAATACATACCATATATATAATCAATGATTTAAAGGAGCTAACATCATTTGAAACACTATTTATCATATACATAGTTCATAAGATGCATTCAAAGGAAAAGTCTACTTACAACCCAATACACAAATGCTTGTCAAGTCCTTGAGGGATTCCTACAACAATAACCATATATTGAACCATTAACATCTCAATAATCATAAACCCATATCAATTAATCCATAAAACCAACACCAACAACAAACCCATGATCTCTCCCAACACCAAAACCAAGAAATAACCACACCAAAAGATTACCTTAGCTTCCTTGTACCAACAATAACCTTGCTCTCAACGCAAATCACCAACCACAAGCTTGAATCAAAGAAAATAAAGGAGAGAAATGGAACCCTAGCTCACCCCTTGAGAGAAGAATCGAGAAGAGTGAAGAAAGAATGAGAGAAATGAGCCAACTCTTCCATTTAAATCACTTAATCTCGAAAACACGCTTTTCCACTGTACAGGGCGCTGGGGCGGTCAAGTTTTACCGCCCTAGCGCGGAACGTACTGTCCGAAACCCAAAAATTCAGAACCAGAGGCGCTAGGGCGGTCAAACTCTACCGCCCTAGCGCGGCACCTGCTGTCCCGGCGCACGCTCTGCGCACAGCGTCTTCAAAGATCGCTTCCGAAACGCCTCTTCCCTTCCAAATTAGAAAAAGTGGTAAACTACAAAGTTGTAGCTCTATATCTTATCTTGACACCCTCAAAATATCAGAGCATTTGAAGGTCTGAGTAAAAAGTTATGCCCATTCTCCCAACATGTGTCACTGGAGGAACGTCGAAACACACGACACACTTCGGGGCTCTTTTGGCTTACCTTCTACAATGATTTGAACAAAACTCAAAACAACAAAGTTAAAGCCTTATGTCTTATCTAACCACTCCAATTGGCCTCACCTTATTTGGATCCATATACCATCTATTATGAAGTATATCGCATCAACGCTACAATAAACTCACACACAACAACTATAACAACCATACTAGAAACAATAAATTTCCATTCTTGACATTCTTTACCAATCATAATATAACATAAAGCCATAAACCATCACCATAAGATACCATAATCAATAATAAAAGAAATGAACGATCGGCTATTACAAGCATGATTTATCGCTTTCCCTATTATATGTTGTTTGTTATCTGAGTTGATTGCAGCATGTAATGGTTAAGCCTGAATCAGAACCGAGTCTGGATCAGAGGTATATGATCAGAGGAGGGCTGAGACAGATTATCCAGACTGTGTATTGATTTGTTTGATATTCAGATATACCGCCTCGGAGAATTCCAGAAAGGGCTACTACTTCGTATGATCAGACAGATATACCAGAAACTCAGATAGATAGATCAGAAAATCAGATAGAAACACAGATGAAGAAGTTTCAGTCGTACAAACCACCGATTTTAAAGGGTACTGAGACGCCAACAGATTGTGAGAATTGGCTTGAAGATATAGAAATGTTATTTGAATTCCTTGGATTTACAGATGAGTGTAGAATTACACTGATTGGTAATCAGCTACAGGATATCGCAAGGAGTTGGTGGCGAATAACCAACGAAGTTTTGAAACAACGTAGTTCACGAATTACGTGGAAAACTTTTAAGTTTGAGTTCTACCAAAGATTTATCCCCGTATCATATAGACAAGACAAAAGTGCAGAATTTGCAAACCTGAGACATGGGCAGTTGAGCATTGACGAGTATTTGGCTCAGTTCTTTACCTTGGTACGTTTTGTCCCTCACGTGGCTAGGAATGATGAAGCAATATCTAGTCAGTTCATTCAGGGACTGAATCCAGAGATACGTATGCTGGTGAATGTGAAACAACCGATTAATTTTGCTGATACTTTGAACCGAGCCAAAAGAGCAGAAGCAGTCCTGATGGGACGAAAGGAAGTATCAGATGATCTTCCAGCACTGAGTTCACAGCAACTGCCTTCCAGAGTTGAGATTGGCAGTAGCAGTGGTGAAAAGACAGAACAACTGAAGATTCAGAAGAAACAGTTTAAGAATTTGGGAAATGAACCGAGTGGTTCCTCGGTATCCAGTGTGTCCAGTCCGAGTTATACTGGTGTATATTGCAGAAATTGTGGAGGAAGACATCCCACAGAATACTGCCAGGGAGTACTTGGTAGATGCAATATCTGTAAACAACCGGGACACTTTGCTAGAGTTTGTCCCCAGAAGCGTTCCGGAAGATTTTAGGGAACAGAGTTTAATGGAGAAACCAAACCAGAAATTCACAACAGGTACTATTCTTTATGATTCTATTGCATATGTATTGATATATACTAATGCATTTGTTAAGAATATCTTTGACTGAGTTGCATGGAGATATGCTGTATCTGTTGGGTCTGTAGGTACTGTAGTATTGATGTCCTTGCTTGTTGAGGAAATGTTAATATCAGAGATTTCTGTAACATCTTGTATACTACAGTAAGATGAGAAGGAAATAGAAATATATTATGATGTACTTGTGTTTTCTGATTTGAATGCATTACTGATATGTATATGCTGAACAAGTACAGACATATTGTAGAATTTTTGCCAGAAATGGTAAGAGTCAGATCAGAGATGACTGATCAGTGGAGATACCGCGATAAAGATTCTAGATTTAGAATTCCTTTGATATCTGTATTGTCTATGACTCGATTAATACAGAAAGGAGCAGATTGTATCCTTATGTATTCAATAGATTTACTGAAATAGAGCCTAGCATTGGTAGATTTGCCAATGATGTATGAGTTAGCTGATGTTTGCCTAAATAAGATTTCAGATTTGCTTGATATCAGAAAGATAGATTTCAGAATTGAATTCAGATCAGAGACTGATTGTTGTTTTAGAATTCTGTACAAAATGATATTGAGTGTACAGAATGATACAGAATGAATTGAAAGATCAGTAGAAGAATATCGACCAGGAGTTACATCCGATTTAGTGTTTCTCTTTGGCATGGGTCAGTATATTCAGAGATGTTCTGATGATTTGGGCACAGTGAAGATTGATCAGTAGTCAGAATTATCAGTATTGCCAGCAAACGTTATTTTATGAGTTTTCTTAAACTCACTAGATCTGTATAGGTTGTTTTATCTCGAATCTGATTGATATTACTGTGGTTTGCATGTATGTTTGATACCGAATATTGTAAACAGTTGAGAGTTGCAACAGTTCAGAAATATGAGATCAGAATGTATCAGAATGTTTCAGAATTGTATAACAGAATTGATATCGATAATCAGAGCCAAATACCAGGTAGGTATATTTTTTTAAATTATGTTATTAACTGATTGGTTTGTATCGAATAGTTCAAATCTGAGATGACAAATGGTGTCAGAAACAGATAGTAGTAGATTCAGTTTTCAGTTTGATGATTGAGAATGTATTTTATTCGAACAGATAGTTTTGATATAAACAGATTAGATCAGCTATGACAGAAATTGTACGGAAATGTTGGCAGAAATTATACTGATATGTCTGAATTGCTAACAGAAAAGAAAGAAAGATAGAAATCAGAAGATTTATTACAGAATTGTATAGTTCTAAATAGAAATGAGAGTACATTTCTATGGCTTTCGTAATGACAGTACCGTCATTTTTTTTTACAGATTGTAAGATAAATATGATTATGATTGACAGATTGGTCAATCTATATCTATTGGTTTGTACCAGATAACGTGCAAACATGACCAAATGACACAGATTGGTGTCAGAGAAGTGGTCAGAAAGATTAGAATACCACAGTAGATTGTGTCAGATTGTGTGGGGACCCGGACGCTAATCATCTTCTTAATCATCTTTGGGATTTAATTTTATCAGTTAAGATAAAACAGGGTCTAAAAATTTTTCTTTTTAAAATAATGTGCGGAAGGTAATGGCATCTAAATCATATACATATCTGTATAAAACTACATGTCAGTATAAAAGTACAATAATGTACAACAGTCTTTCAACTACTCTAAGGTTCAACTACTAAAGTTCAAGTATTAAACCAAGTCTACAATAAGTCCGGAATCACCACGCTATCTAGTCCAGCTTTGTAATGCCCAAGAATTTAATTACCGTAATCTGAAATGATTTGGATATGATTACTGTAATCGCAGATTAATCCGGAATGATTTATAGAATTAATCAAGACAATTATAGACGGAACGGATCGGATTAGAACACATTAGAAAGGTGTAAATGTGTGTGCCAAGAAAGGGTTCCGCGCACATGCGCGAGATGGCGGGCGCACATGCGCGGAGATGGCAGCAGCAGCAGCGCACATGCGCAAAGACAATGGCGCACATGCGCGGAGCTGGCCGAGGAGTTGGCGCACATGCGCGATGGGGGTGCGCGCACATGCGCGGAGCTGGCCGAGGAGTTAGCGCACATGCGCGAAGACGATGGCACACATGCGCGAGCACTCCAGTAGCCTCGGAAGCAGAACAGAGCGCTGCGCGCACATGCGCGGAGGAACGCGCGCACATGCGCGAGCAGCGTTGGGGCGAGGCCGAGAGTCTCGCGCATATGCGCGAGAATGCGCGCGCATATGCGCGAGTGGTTGGTGGCGAATTTTGAGGATGACACGTACGATTTCATGCAATATATATATATAGATACACATGCAAACCTTCAGACTTTGGAAAGGAAGAAATCGAGATTGGAAGGGAAAGCTTTGTTCTTTTTCTTTACAATCAATTTGCGAGCGAACCGTCTATACAAATTGAAATCCGACTTCGGTACTGTGTTCCTATCAACGCAGGCTACGCAAGGACGTAAGTTTTATTACGTTTAGACAAGATTTAGACAAGATTTGATTTTATGATATTGTCAGAATTGAATATGATTCAGATATGGTGTTTCTGCTACCGTAGACATTGTAGAATCGAAGTCAGATTTAGAAACGGATGGTTTATGAAATTGTTATGATTTTCGGAAATGAATTGACTGAAATTTGATATCAGAATTGTGTTATTATTGATTCAGAGTGTACAGATATTGAGATTATCATTTGTATCAATATTGATTTCGAAGTCTGGTATTATATCTGTGATATTTAGATTGACGGGGTTACTCAAACTGTATTGTTATGCCGTCGAAACATCAGTTGAGTCAGATTGATCAGATTCAGATATGATGTCGATTATGTTGTGATGTTATTGATATGAATCAGATTGTAGTTATTCAGATATTGATCAGAACAGCTTGTGTTTTGAGTTACACATTGATACAGTGTATTGGTTATTGTCATTTCAGATCGGATATGGACAGACTGGACTTCGAGACTTCGTCTTCCTCAGACGGGGAAGATAAAGGTATAATTCATGTGATATTCGGGAAGAACAACTCAATTGAGATCGCGTTGAGTTGCCCAATAAATCACATACTATACTCTTATTATGTTTTTATATGATTATGCTATGATTATAGATTGTTATTCATGCATTAAGATAGGACAGTCTGGAGATCAGGCAGACTCTAGACGTTCGGCGATATCACAGCTCTGGGGAAGATCACCGCCCCTTTGTAGATGCGGATACAGATCAGGCCGAAGTCTAGGAATAAGACGTACAGCACCTCGAGTGGTGGGTAGGTGACAGCCAGTGACGTCTTATTCACCCCGGGATCCCTAGAGTTTTAGTCGAGTCAAGTCTAGACATGATTTGATTAGGACTGCATGATTATATGGATGTGGCTTCCTAGATCATGGAACCCATCGTTATTGCTTCCAGTTGTGCTAGCAGGTTTTTATGTTTTAGATTGGTTATATGCATGTTTAACTGAGTTGACATACATGCTTGTTGTGATTAGATTTCATAGCTTATGGAATCTAATATTTTGATTTTATTCGTGACAGCATGTTTCATGAATTATTTTATGTATATACATGTTTACCATGTTTATACTGGGATTTATGTCTCACCGGAGTTATCCGGCTGTTGTCTTGTTTTGTATGTGTGCATGACAACAGGTGGGGCTGGATCAGGGTCGAGATGACGATTAGAGAAGACGAGTTAGCGTGGTGATTCCGGACTTACAGTAGACTTGGTTTTATTACTTGAATTTAGTAGTTGAACCTTAGATTAGATTATTGTACTTTAATACTGAAATGTATTTTATATATAGACATGTATATTATGTTAGATTCCATTACCTTCCGCAGTTTGCATATTTAAAAGAAAAATTTTTAGACCCTGTTTATCAGAATAGATAATTAAATCCCAATGATGATTAAGAAAATGATTAGCGTCCGGGTCCCCACAACAGGTGGTATCAGAGCGAAGATCCTTTAGAGATAGCTCTTGAGACTGAGATAGTTAGAATTGATAGATCTTTTAGATTAACTTAGATGGAGTTAGAAGAGAATGAGCGGGGTAGATGAATTTTCTTTCCTTGCATGTCTGTGCTAGCATGAGATTGATTTTCTTGTTGATTGACATTGTGATGCTAGCATGAGACTATATGTTATTGCTTACAGATACATGTTTACCTGATTATATGATGTAAATTGGTATTATGTATTCGGGAATATGAATCAGATCGAATTCATGACCAGCAGTAAGATGGTCAGGAGAAGATTTGAAACAGATTTGTGGTATGGGATTACTGATGTTTTTGGTAATCAGATATAGCTCCCCGCAGAATTCCAGAAAAAGGCAGTACGTCATATGATCAGACAGATAGAACGGAATCTCAGATAGATGTGGCAGAAATTCAGATGGAAACACAGTTACAGAGGTTTCAGTCGTTTCAACCGCCAATTCTGAAGGGAACTGAGACGTCAGTAGATTGTGAGAAATGGCTAGAGGAGACAGAAATGTTATTTGAATTCCTGAATTTCACAGATGAGTGTAGAATTAGGTTTATTGAGAACCAGTTGCAAGAGACTGCTAGAAGATGGTGGTTACTCACCAAAGGAGCCTTAGAGCAGAGTCGTTCAGTGATCACGTGGAAGACCTTTAGATTTGAATTTTATCAAAGATTCTTCCCTACCTCATATAGACAGGATAGAAGTGCAGAATTTGCAAACCTGAGACAGGGTCCTTTAAGTGTTGATGAATACTTGGCACAGTTCTTCACACTTCTACGTTTTGCTCCTCTTGTGGCTAGAAATGATGATGCTATGTCTAGCCAGTTCATTCAAGGATTGAATCCAGAAATACGTACGTTAGTAAATGTGAAGCAATCGAATAATTTTGCTGATACTTTGAATAGAGCTAAAAGAGCAGAAACGGTTCTGATAGGACAACAGGGAGCATCGTATGTTCTTCCAGAACCGACTCCACAGCGACGGCCTTCCAGAGTGGAGATTGGCAGTCGTAGTGGTAAGGAAAAAGAACCATTGAGAATTCAAAAGAAACAGTGCAAGAAGTTAGGAAGTGATTCCTCTAGTTCTAGCAGTCCTGGTCCGAGCTATACCGGAGTGTATTGTAGGACTTGTGGAGGGAGACATTCCCCAGAGCAATGCAAAGGAGTGCTTGGTAGGTGCAATATCTGTAAGCAGACGGGACACTTTGCTAAAGTTTGTCCTCAGAAACATTTTCGAAGACCTTAAAGAACAAAGTCATTGGTGGTAATGACTGAGAAACAAACCCAGAAACTACAACAGGTACTATTCTTTATGATTATTGCAGATGTATTGATATATACTAATGCATTCGCCAAGAGTATCTGTGATTGAATAGCATGGTGATATGCTACATTTATGGGGTCTGTTTGTGCTGTAGTATTGATTTACTTACTGTTTGGAGGAATATGTTGATATCAGAGATTTCTATGTCATGTTATATACTACAGTAGAATGAAACCGGGATTGGGCTAGATGATGATGTACTTGTGTTATATGATGTTGCTTGCATTACTGACATATATATGCTAAACAAGTACAGAAAAGTAAGATCAGATCTAGTTAATAAATGAGGATTCTAGATCCAGATTCCTTAGATCATTGTACTGTTCATGACTCGATTAGTACAGAAAGGAGTAGATAGTATCCTTATGTATTCAGTAGATCCACTGAAATCGAGTCTAGCAGTAACCAATGTGCTAGTAATCTAATAGTTGACTGGTGTTGGCCTAGATAGGATGTCAGATGTGTTTTATATCAGAATGAACAGAAAGAAGTGACAGATTACAGTATGGGCTAAGGAATCCAGTTGATTGTGTATTTCTCTTGAAGACATTTCAGTTCTGTTTCTAGATTGGCAGATTATGTGTTCAAGGGTAGTCTGAAGAATAATGCTTGTTATCTCTATGATTTATTGATATATTGGCAGCATTCGATTGATTATATTGAATATTTGAAGACCTGTGTTAAATATTCCGAGAACTGTGATTATTGTATACAGCAAGGGTCAGGTATGAATCCGGTATGCAGCTACTGATACAGGTTTTCATTCAGACTATGCGGTATCAGAAATGTCAGCATTAGCAGAATGTCAGATATGTCAGAACCAGATTATCTTCTTCTGATTTTCTTGTTCTTGTATTGCTTTATATCTGCTGAGTATTGTTATGATTCTAAATCAGTATTTGAGATATCTTATATTGGTTGGGAGTATATTCTATTTGCAGATGAGATATAGCAGTTGATCTGGGCAGTATGAAGATTGGTCAGCCAGCTAGAATCTATTATGTTATGAGTTTTCTTAAACTCACTAGATCTGTATAGGTTCTTTCTATTCAGAAGTTGATGTGATATTACTGTTATTGTGAGTTAGTGTGTGATGCAGATTAGTGTAAACAGTTTAGAATTATAACCAGTATTTTCAGACCTGTATTTTGTTGATCAGATCAGTATAACAGCTATGTGATTTGTGTTTTGTATAAGACCGACTATCGTGCTATATCAGAATGTTACAGAATTGTTTACAGCTTTTGGTATTGATCGTCAGAGCCGAATACCAGGTAGGTATTTCTTATTTATTTTTATGTTATTAACTGATCTTTTACAGCATAGTTCGAATCTGAACTCTCAGGTAGTGTCAGAAATGCACCGTAGGGAATTCAGTTTTCATTCAGATGGTTCAGAATATAGGATATCCGAACAGATAGTGTTGGTATAGACAGACTTGATCAGTGGTAACAGAATTTGTACAGAAATATGGGCAGAAAGTGTACTGATATGTTTGAAGCATTAACAAAATAAGCCAGAAAGCTAGGAATCAGAAGATGAGTACCGACTTAGGGTATTTCTGAATAGAAATGGGAGTACATTTCTATGGCTTTAGTAATGAAAGTACCGCAATTTTTTTTTCCAAAGTAAGATATGATATGATTATGATTGATAGATTATTCAATCTGTATCTATCAGTTTGTACCAGATGACGTACAAACAGGACCAGATGACATAGATCGATGTCAAAGAATTAATCAGATGGATTAGAACGCTGCCTTGGATGATATCAGATTGTGATTGTGATGAAGTTTGTACTTATGGTAGGTTATATCATAAGCTGGTTCTCTCAGACTTGTTAACAGAGTGACAGGTAGTCAGTGTGTAGTAATACCCAGATATTGGAAGACATTGATAGAACTCGAGTGCTGGATGTTAGCACTAGTTATCAAGATAGTGCAGAAGGAATAGATGTAGGAAACCAATGTCAGATGATGACGATTGGTATTTGGAGCCGAAGATGGGATAGCAACTACAGGTGGGTATATACGGATGTTGTATAGCCAGTAATATGGGATTGATTCGGCTAGTGAAATGAGTTTGGATGTTAAACTCTGGTATGCATTTCTTCTGATAGATTTGGGTTGATGATTGGTGAGTTCGAGGACGAACTCAATTCTAAGAGGGGGAGAAATGTAATGCCCAAGAATTTAATTACCGTAATCTGAAATGATTTGGATATGATTACTGTAATCGCAGATTAATCCGGAATGATTTATAGAATTAATCAAGACAATTATAGACGGAATGGATCGGATTAGAACACATTAGAAAGGTGTAAATGTGTGTGCCAAGAAAGGGTTCCGCGCACATGCGCGAGATGGCGGGCGCACATGCGCGGAGATGGCAGCAGCAGCAGCGCACATGCGCAAAGACAATGGCGCACATGCGCGGAGCTGGCCGAGGAGTTGGCGCACATGCGCGATGGGGGTGCGCGCACATGCGCGGAGCTGGCCGAGGAGTTAGCGCACATGCGCGAAGACGATGGCGCACATGCGCGAGCACTCCAGTAGCCTCGGAAGCAGAACAGAGCGCTGCGCGCACATGCGCGGAGGAACGCGCGCACATGCGCGAGCAGCGTTGGGGCGAGGCCGAGAGTCTCGCGCATATGCGCGAGAATGCGCGCGCATATGCGCGAGTGGTTGGTGGCGAATTTTGAGGATGACACGTACGATTTCATGCAATATATATATATAGATACACATGCAAACCTTCAGACTTTGGAAAGGAAGAAATCGAGATTGGAAGGGAAAGCTTTGTTCTTTTTCTTTACAATCAATTTGCGAGCGAACCGTCTATACAAATTGAAATCCGACTTCGGTACTGTGTTCCTATCAACGCAGGCTACGCAAGGACGTAAGTTTTATTACGTTTAGACAAGATTTAGACAAGATTTGATTTTATGATATTGTCAGAATTGAATATGATTCAGATATGGTGTTTCTGCTACCGTAGACATTGTAGAATCGAAGTCAGATTTAGAAACGGATGGTTTATGAAATTGTTATGATTTTCGGAAATGAATTGACTGAAATTTGATATCAGAATTGTGTTATTATTGATTCAGAGTGTACAGATATTGAGATTATCATTTGTATCAATATTGATTTCGAAGTCTGGTATTATATCTGTGATATTTAGATTGACGGGGTTACTCAGACTGTATTGTTATGCCGTCGAAACATCAGTTGAGTCAGATTGATCAGATTCAGATATGATGTCGATTATGTTGTGATGTTATTGATATGAATCAGATTGTAGTTATTCAGATATTGATCAGAACAGCTTGTGTTTTGAGTTACACATTGATACAGTGTATTGGTTATTGTCATTTCAGATCGGATATGGACAGACTGGACTTCGAGACTTCGTCTTCCTCAGACGGGGAAGATAAAGGTATAATTCATGTGATATTCGGGAAGAACAACTCAATTGAGATCGCGTTGAGTTGCCCAATAAATCACATACTATACTCTTATTATGTTTTTATATGATTATGCTATGATTATAGATTGTTATTCATGCATTAAGATAGGACAGTCTGGAGATCAGGCAGACTCTAGACGTTCGGCGATATCACAGCTCTGGGGAAGATCACCGCCCCTTTGTAGATGCGGATACAGATCAGGCCGAAGTCTAGGAATAAGACGTACAGCACCTCGAGTGGTGGGTAGGTGACAGCCAGTGACGTCTTATTCACCCCGGGATCCCTAGAGTTTTAGTCGAGTCAAGTCTAGACATGATTTGATTAGGACTGCATGATTATATGGATGTGGCTTCCTAGATCATGGAACCCATCGTTATTGCTTCCAGTTGTGCTAGCAGGTTTTTATGTTTTAGATTGGTTATATGCATGTTTAACTGAGTTGACATACATGCTTGTTGTGATTAGATTTCATAGCTTATGGAATCTAATATTTTGATTTTATTCGTGACAGCATGTTTCATGAATTATTTTATGTATATACATGTTTACCATGTTTATACTGGGATTTATGTCTCACCGGAGTTATCCGGCTGTTGTCTTGTTTTGTATGTGTGCATGACAACAGGTGGGGCTGGATCAGGGTCGAGATGACGATTAGAGAAGACGAGTTAGCGTGGTGATTCCGGACTTACAGTAGACTTGGTTTTATTACTTGAATTTAGTAGTTGAACCTTAGATTAGATTATTGTACTTTAATACTGAAATGTATTTTATATATAGACATGTATATTATGTTAGATTCCATTACCTTCCGCAGTTTGCATATTTAAAAGAAAAATTTTTAGACCCTGTTTATCAGAATAGATAATTAAATCCCAATGATGATTAAGAAAATGATTAGCGTCCGGGTCCCCACAAGCTTCTTTCTCATCTTGACCCTGATCCAGCCCCACCTGTTGTCATGCACACATACAAAACAAGACAACAGCCGGATAACTCCGGTGAGAATAAATCCCAGTATAAAACATGGTAAGCATGTATATACACAAAGTAAATCATGAAACGATCTATAATGAATAAACTTAAAAGTAATAGATTTCATATTCTATGAAATTAAATCAAAATAAGCATGCAACTCAATCAGATAAACATGCATTTCAAATCAAATCTTAAAAACATGCTATCATAACTGAAAGCAATAAAGATGGGTTCCAAGGTCTAGGAAACCACATTCATAACGCATGCAATTCTATTCAAATCCATGTCTAGACTCAACTCAACTATAACTCTAGGGATCCCGTTGTGAATAAGACGATCTATCACCTACTCTCCAATCGGGGTGACGGTACGTCTTATTCCTAGACTTCGGTCTGATCTGTATCCATATCTACCATAGGGAATGATCTTCCCCTAAAGCTGTGATATCACCGAACGTCTAGAAGTTTCACTGATCTGTCAAGAATTTCCTATCTTAAATGAAATTAATCTATAAACAAAGCATAATCATATCAAAACATAAATAATAGTCTAGTATGTGATTTTATTGGGAAACTCAAATGGGATCTCAAATGAGTTTGTCTTCCCAAATATCACATGAATTATACCTTTGTCGTCCCGGTCTGACGAAGACGATGACCTGTATTCAACTCTGTCCATCCCGAATCTGAAATGACAATATCGAATACTCTGTATCAATGAATACCTCAAAATACAATCTGTTCTAATCAATACTTAACTCAGTACATATCTGATCAATATCTGAATAAGATACAATTCAATTCCCGTCATCGCTATCACAATACAATCTGAATCATATCGAAATCTGATTAATCTAATTCAACTGATGTTTCGACGGTATAATAATACAATCTGAATAACCCCGTCAGTCTGAACATCACATATATAATACTGGAACTCGTAATCAATACTGATACAAGTGATAATCTTAATAACAATACGAATCTGATATGAAATCTCAGTCAAATCCACTCCAAAAATCATAACAAATACATAAACAATCTGTTCTTCAATCTGACTTCAATTATATACTGTCTACGGTAGCAGATACACCATATCTGAATCATATTCAATTCTAGTAATATCATATTTTTAAAACATCTCAAAACGTAACAAAACTTACGTTCAGTTGTAGCCTGTGTTGATAGGAACACAGTACCGAAGTCGGATTTCAATTCAGATAGACGGTTCGCTCGTAAATCGATTTCGAAATGTCCGAACCAAGCTTTCCCCAACCTTTTCGATTTCCTTCTGCCAAAATCTGAAGGTTTGCATGTGTATATATATATATATTGCATGCAAATCATACGTGTCATTTCCGAATTTTGCCACAAAACAACTCGCGCATGTGCGCGCTTCATCTCGCGCATATGCGCCACATATTCTGGAGCTGTCGCGCATATGCGCGCATTTTCTCGCGCATATGCGCGAGGTCTTCTGGACCCCTCGCGCATATGCGCGTGTTTCTTCGCGCATGTGCGCCGGTCCTTACTTTTGAGATGTTCGGCCGAACATCTCGATATGTTCGGTTGAACATCTTGACTTATATTATAACGATGCCCGACTTCTTCATTCAAGTTCGTATAACCTCAATGATGAAATTAATCAACGTATGATTACAGTAATTAAGTCTCGGGCATTACATTTCTCCCCCTCTTAGATCTGAGTTCGTCCTCGAACTCACAAGCAATCACTTCAGATATATCAGAAGAAATGTATACAAAGTTCAAAACAGAACTCATCTCAATGAATCTGTTCTGAAATCTCAATCTTGCAATACTGGCTATACAACATCTGTATAAACCAACTACAGCTCATAACAAATTACTGTCATCAGCGGTTATCAAATCTGTTTATCCCGATCAAGGATATATTCAATCTTGTCTTCAAATACCAATCGTCACCATCCGACGCTGGCATGATAAATCTGTCTGATCTGAGCTATTCTCATTCTATTCTGAATCAACTATCTTTTCTGAGTCATATTTCTGACTGTATCAGATCCTACACCGGTATCTCTGAGATATTATTCTGATTCAAAGAATCTATAGTACTCACTGTACAATGTCTCATCTGTACCTATCTCATAATCCCTCTGGTAATCTGATAAATACCATCATATCATAACTCACATAGTACAAATCTGTCATCTTAACTAGTGCTAACATCCAGCACTACAGCTGTATAGTGCTAACATCCAACACTAAAGCTGTAACAAAATCTGCTAATATCTTGCTAATACATTCTGACCATTTCTCTGACATTGATCTTTGTCATTTGGTCATGTTTGTACGTGATCTGGTACAAACTAATAATTATAGATTGATTAATATGTCAATCCCAATCATATCATGTCTCAATCTGGAAGTATTACAGTGATCTCACTACGAAATTCTTAGAAATATACTTCCCATGTTTAACCAAAAATATACAAATTCTGTAATAACTCTTCTGATTTCTATCTTTCTGTCTTCTTTTATTGGCGATTCCGACGTATCAGTAAAATTTCTGCCAACATTTCAGTTAATAATAAAATTAAAGAAAAATACCTACCTGGTATTCGGCTCTGACTATCAATATCAATTCTGTTATACAATTCTGAAACATTCTGACATCATAAGATAATCAATCTCATACAAAATACACAATCACATATCTGTTACTCGACTCTGATTACGGAAATCTAATTCTGAACATTCTGATCACATTTCTGAATTACTGTAACTCTCCCCGGTTCACAATAATCTGTAGCATATACGGATTCAAAACAACAGTAATATCAAATCAGAGACGAAATATCAATATCCGATACAGATCTAGTGAGTTCAGTGAACTCATAAAATAAGGATTTCTGATAAATATCTTCATGTCATTCTGCTCAACTGGTATAGCTCATCTGCAATAAAATATTCTTCACCAAAACAATATAAGATGTCTCGAATACTGATTTAGAAAAATAATAATAATACTCAGCAGATAGAAAGCAGCAGTCGAATAAAATAATCTGCCAACTCAGACAAAATACATTTCTGATATTTCTGACATTTCTGATCTTTCTGATATCAGTATCATTCTCGGTTCTGATCATGATCTTCACTGTGTCAAAATCAATCGGTATACCGTCTTCAGATATCGCCTATTCTGAATACAATCTGTTTCAAGCAATCTTCTTATCTGAACGATTTCTGTATACTACAATCACAGCTCTCAATATATTCAATAAAATCTTTAGATATCCAATTCAATCAATCAAATGCTACTAATCTATCAAAGTCTTATAGATTCAAAAGCATAAAATCATCTGAATATCTCTGAACATACTGACACATGCCAAAGAGAAACACTAACTCAGCTGTCACTCTTGGTCGATATTCTTTTACTGCTCTTTCAATTCTTTCAATTTATTCTGTATCGTTCTGTACATTCAATATTATCCTGTACTGAGTTCTAAAACAACAAACAGTACCGGATCTCGATTCAATTCTGAAATCCATCTTTCTGATATGAAACAAATCTGAAATCTTTTCTGGTTAACAATCAGCTAATTCTTACATCACTGTCAATTCTGTAATTGCTAAACTCGATTTCAGTGGGTCTACTGAATACATAAGGATACTATCTGTCCTTTCTGTATGAATCGAGTTAGAGCAATATTAAGATAAAATGAATTCTGAGTCTAGAATCCTTACCAGGAATTCCCCGTTTCTCAGCCAGATCTGGTCTGAATCTGACCATTTCTGGAATAATTCTACAATATTTTGTACTTGCTTATCATCTCAATATCAATAATGCAATCAAATCAGATCAACTAACACAAGTACAACACAATCTAACTCAATCTCCTTCTATCTTACTATAGTATATGTGTATCACAAAAATCTCTGATATCCACATTTTCCTCAACAATCAAAGAAATCAATACTACAGTATAAACAAACCCAACAGGTACAGCATATCTCCATGCAACTCAGTCAAAGATATTCTTAACAAATGCATTAGTATATATCAATACATATGCAACATAATCATAAATGAATAGTACCTGTCACTACATCATCAAGTGTCTCTTGGGTCTGTTCCCCGATCACTACCACCAGATGGTCCAGCTCCCGGAAATCTACGGGGATCTCTTTGGGGACAAACTCTAGCAAGGTGTCCCAGTTGTTTACAGACATTGCATCTGCCAGTCACTCCCCAGCATTGCTCAGTGGGATGTCTCCCTCCGCAATTCCTGCAGTACACTCCAGGGTAGCTCGCGCTGGAACCACTAGAGCTGGATGAACCGCTCAGTCCACTCCCTAACTTCTTGAAGGACTTCTTTCGAGTTTTCAGCAAGTATTGCTTTCCACTCGTACTGCCACGCTCAAATCTCGAAGGGGATTGTGGTGTCTGGGGTTGCTTCACACACAACCTCGTTAATTGTCGAATCAGACTCGCTTCTGCTCTCTTTGCTTTACTCAAGACATCAGCAAAGTGATAAGGTCGCTGTAGATTCATGAATGCAACTATCTCCGAATTCAATCCTCTGATGAATTGATTCACTACAGCTTCATCATCCCTAGCCATATGAGGAGCAAAACGCAACAGAGTAGAGAATTTAGCAGCATAATCATCAATATTCAATTGACCTTGACTTAAATTCTCAAATTCTGCTTTCTTGTCTTCTCGGTACGAGGCGGAGAAAAACCTTTGATAGAATTCAGTCTTGAAGACTTCCCACGTGATCATCGTACCACGTTGTGCTAATACTCCTTTGATTGTAATCCACCAACTTCTGGCAGCCTCTCGTAATTGGTGAAATACCAATTTAACCCTCTGGTCATCTGTTCAATCCAGTAAATCAAACAAGATTTCTATATCATCTAACCAGTTCTGACAATCTGCAGATGTCTCGATACCACTCAAACTCGGCGGCTGAAATAACTGAAGTTCTGCCAACTTTACTTCCATCGGAGTTTCTGATGCATCTATCTGTTCAGACGAAGTACTAACCTTTTCTGGAATTCTCCGAGGCGGTATATCTGAATATCAAACAAATCAATACACGATCTGTATAATCTGTCTCAGCCCTCCTCTGATCATTTACCTCTGATTCAGACTCGGTTCTGATCCAGGCTTTGTAATTACATGCTGCAATCAACTCAGATACCAACCAACATGTAATAGGGAAAGCAATAAATCATGCTGGCACACACAATGTAATTCAACATTGAAATAAATCTCATGCTAGCAATCACATGCAAGGAAAAAAAATACAATCTACCCCGGTCATTCTCTTCTATCTCAATATAAAGAATCTATCAGTTCTGACTATCTTCTCCTAAAGGATCTATGGCTCTGATACCACCTGTTGTGGGGACCCGGACGCTAATCATCTTCTTAATCATCTTTGGGATTTAATTTTATCAGTTAAGATAAAACAGGGTCTAAAAATTTTTCTTTTTAAAATAAAGTGCGGAAGGTAATGACATCTAAATCATATACATATCTGTATAAAACTACATGTCAGTATAAAAGTACAATAATGTACAACAGTCTTTCAACTACTCTAAGGTTCAACTACTAAAGTTCAAGTATTAAACCAAGTCTACAATAAGTCCGGAATCACCACGCTATCTAGTCCAGCTTCTTTCTCATCTTGACCCTGATCCAGCCCCACCTGTTGTCATGCACACATACAAAACAAGACAACAGCCGGATAACTCCGGTGAGAATAAATCCCAGTATAAAACATGGTAAGCATGTATATACACAAAGTAAATCATGAAACGATCTATCATGAATAAACTTAAAAGTAATAGATTTCATATTATATGAAATTAAATCAAAATAAGCATGCAACTCAATCAGATAAACATGCATTTCAAATCAAATCTTAAAAACATGCTATCATTACTGAAAGCAATAAAGATGGGTTCCAAGGTCTAGGAAACCACATTCATAACGCATGCAATTCTATTCAAATCCATGTCTAGACTCAACTCAACTATAACTCTAGGGATCCCGTTGTGAATAAGACGATCTATCACCTACTCTCCAATCGGGGTGACGGTACGTCTTATTCCTAGACTTCGGTCTGATCTGTATCCATATCTACCATAGGGAATGATCTTCCCCTAAAGCTGTGATATCACCGAACGTCTAGAAGTTTCACTGATCTGTCAAGACTTTCCTATCTTAAATGAAATTAATATTAATCTATAAACAAAGCATAATCATATCAAAACATAAATAATAGTCTAGTATGTGATTTTATTGGGAAACTCAAATGGGATCTCAAATGAGTTTGTCTTCCCGAATATCACATGAATTATACCTTTGTCGTCCCGGTCTGACGAAGACGATGACCTGTATTCAACTCTGTCCATCCCGAATCTGAAATGACAATATCGAATACTCTGTATCAATGAATACCTCAAAATACAATCTGTTCTAATCAATACTTAACTCAGTACATATCTGATCAATATCTGAATAAGATACAATTCAATTCCCGTCATCGCTATCACAATACAATCTGAATCATATCGAAATCTGATTAATCTAATTCAACTGATGTTTCGACGGTATAATAATACAATCTGAATAACCCCGTCAGTCTGAACATCACATATATAATACTGGAACTCGTAATCAATACTGATACAAGTGATAATCTTAATAACAATACGAATCTGATATGAAATCTCAGTCAAATCCACTCCAAAAATCATAACAAATACATAAACAATCTGTTCTTCAATCTGACTTCAATTATATACTGTCTACGGTAGCAGATACACCATATCTGAATCATATTCAATTCTAGTAATATCATATTTTTAAAACATCTCAAAACGTAACAAAACTTACGTTCAGTTGTAGCCTGTGTTGATAGGAACACAGTACCGAAGTCGGATTTCAATTCAGATAGACGGTTCGCTCGTAAATCGATTTCGAAATGTCCGAACCAAGCTTTCCCCAACCTTTTCGATTTCCTTCTGCCAAAATCTGAAGGTTTGCATGTGTATATATATATATATTGCATGCAAATCATACGTGTCATTTCCGAATTTTGCCACAAAACAACTCGCGCATGTGCGCGCTTCATCTCGTGCATATGCGCCACATATTCTGGAGCTGTCGCGCATATGCGTGCATTTTCTCGCGCATATGCGCGAGGTCTTCTGGACCCCTCGCGCATATGCGCGTGTTTCTTCGCGCATGTGCGCCGGTCCTTACTTTTGAGATGTTCGGCCGAACATCTCGATATGTTCGGTTGAACATCTTGACTTATATTATAACGATGCCCGACTTCTTCATTCAAGTTCGTATAACCTCAATGATGAAATTAATCAACGTATGATTACAGTAATTAAGTCTCGGGCATTACATTTCTCCCCCTCTTAGATCTGAGTTCGTCCTCGAACTCACAAGCAATCACTTCAGATATATCAGAAGAAATGTATACAAAGTTCAAAACAGAACTCATCTCAATGAATCTGTTCTGAAATCTCAATCTTGAAATACTGGCTATACAACATCTGTATAAACCAACTACAGCTCATAACAAATTACTGTCATCAGCGGTTATCAAATCTGTTTATCCCGATCAAGGATATATTCAATCTTGTCTTCAAATACCAATCGTCACCATCCGACGCTGGCATGATAAATCTGTCTGATCTGAGCTATTCTCATTCTATTCTGAATCAACTATCTTTTCTGAGTCATATTTATGACTGTATCAGATCCTACACCGGTATCTCTGAGATATTATTCTGATTCAAAGAATCTATAGTACTCACTGTACAATGTCTCATCTGTACCTATCTCATAATTAAGTCTCGGGCATTACAGATTGTGATTTTGCTTGAATTTGTATTCGTGATAGAGTATATCATGAACTCTCTCTGAGATTGTTTTACAGATTGACAGGCAGTCAGAATGTGTTATCCAGAGATTGGAAGATTTTTGTACAGCTTTAGCGCTGGATGTTAGCACTAATTGATATGATTCAGCATTACTGTGTGACAATAGCTATCAGCTTATCAGAAGGGTAATGAGATAGTATAGACAAGACAGTATACGAAGAGTACTACAGATTTCTTTTGAAGACAATTCGAAGGAAGATGCAGATATTTCAGAATAGACAGATTTAAGAAACCAACGTCGGATGATGACGATTGGTAGTTGAAGCTAAAGATTGTTTATGTCTTTGTTTGAGGTAAACAGATTTGTTAACAGCTGATGATACTGATATGTGATAAGCTGTAGATTGGTTTATACGGATGTTGTATAGCCAGTATGATGAGATTGATTTTGTCAGAACTAGTTTGAGAAGTATTATGATATGATACTTAATGAATTCTTATTCCAGCTAGGAATCAGATATTTGAGTTCTGGTTTAAACTCTGTACGCATTTCCTAAATTGATTGTTGTGAGTTCGAGGACGAACTCAGATCTAAGAGGGGGAGAAATGTAATGCCCGAGATTTAATTACGGTAATCAGATGTTGATTAATTGACATAATTGAGGTTATAGGAACTCAAATGACGAAGCCGGGCGTGGTGTATTTTACATCAAGATGTTCGACCTAACATCTCAAGATGTTCGACCGAACATCTCGCGCCCGAGCGGTAAATTATGTCCGCCCGAGCGCGATTGTTTAATGGATGAAGGCCAAGAGTTCTTCGCCCGAGCGGAAACTTTTGTCCGCCCGAGCGAGAGACGTGCTGCACAAAGAGTGTGACACGTTTTCTTATATTGCATGTATATATATATATATATATATATATGTGCAATAACCGAGTCATTCTTCAGAGTTGAAGTACAGAATCGAGGAAAAAGGTTCCGAGGAAGAATTTGGATTTGTAATTGACGATTTTGGAGATCCGTCCGTCTGACATCCGTGGAGAAATACTTGTCATAAAATAGCTCCTTGAACTCATTCCATTTAAGGGTTTGAACATTGACAGTTACCTTCGTGGCCTCCCACCAAATGCGCGCAGTCTTGGTCAGAAGAAACACTGCACAACTCACTCGATCATTATCTTCAAAGTGTAGATAGTCAAAGATTGCTTCAATAGCTTTCACCCAATCCATAGCTGCAAGAGGATCCACACCTCCCACGAACTCAGGTGGATTCATTCTTTTAAATCTGTCATAGGCTCCCTCTGAACTAGGCTCCTGCCTCGCAAGGCCTCTACCTCCCCCTTGACCTGGGTTCTGCAACCTCAATAACTGTTGGATCTGCTCTCCATGAACTTTAGCCTGCTCCTTGAGCAACTTACTAAACTCACCAACAACTCGAGATGAGGAACTATCTTCTTCCTCTACAGCTTTCCTCTTAGGTGGCATCTCCTACATTGCATCTCAGTTTAAAATCATTTGAAATCATATATATATATATATATACCACAAGAGATACATATCATCATATCATTACATCAATGAGATGCAGAAGTATACATACCGAAGTGTCGCAAACAGAAGAAGTCATGTGCCAATCCATTGGTCCGAGAACCATGGCTCTGATACCACTAAATGTGACACCCTGACCCGTTTCAAAGAAATAGATTCTATAATGCGGAAGCCTTAAAAATAAAGACTTGGAGGAAATATGAACTTTAAAAAAATTTGACAAAGTTTACCCCGTAAAAGAGTTACTAACCGGCCACAATAAATAAAATCAATACGCCATAAATTACCACAACTAAACATAACCATATCCATAGCAAAAGATGAACCTTTGATCACCAAAAGATAGAGTTAAATTACACTCCCAAAATAACCAAATGTTTTACATCCCAAACCATTTCAAAACAAAATACTTTCTTCATTCTTCCTCCAAGCTTGGCACATGTCTTCCTTCTGTCTTGACACCCCGCCGTATCAATCTCGTTTACCTGCATCTGCATCTCATGAACATAACTGAAATGAGTTATAAAACTCAGCAAGTAGACCTTTAAATAACAAATACATATACCATAGTGCAATGGAAGAATCCGTATCATTTCTTTACCATGATATGCCATCAATCAATAAAATACATACATAACAATTATAAGATGGCATCTATAGCACAATTAATTTCTTTCATTTGTATGGCATTGATAGGTCATCCGTCGATGGTATACATGTACATCTCAGTCAAAATCAGTCACCGTACATGTCATTATGTTGATCAACTTCCGTCAAGTGGGTTTAGAATTACCATAGGTAACACCACAATACCATATAACCATCAAGCCATAAAAACATTCATTGATACATTTAATCAAACACGTTGTGTGCGTGCTAAAACCTTAGCTCCTTTACTTTGCCATTTGGCTTCAATTCCATTTCTTTTGAACATATCAATACATACCATATATATAATCAATGATTTAAAGGAGCTAACATCATTTGAAACACTATTTATCATATACATAGTTCATAAGATGCATTCAAAAGAAAAGTCTACTTACAACCCAATACACAAATGCTTGTCAAGTCCTTGAGGGATTCCTACAACAATAACCATATATTGAACCATTAACATCTCAATAATCATAAACCCATATCAATTAATCCATAAAACCAACACCAACAACAAACCCATGATCTCTCCCAACACCAAAACCAAGAAATAACCACACCAAAAGATTACCTTAGCTTCCTTGTACCAACAATAACCTTGCTCTCAACGCAAATCACCAACCACAAGCTTGAATCAAAGAAAATAAAGGAGAGAAATGGAACCCTAGCTCACCCCTTGAGAGAAGAATCGAGAAGAGTGAAGAAAGAATGAGAGAAATGAGCCAACTCTTCCATTTAAATCACTTAATCTCGAAAACACGCTTTTCCACTGTACAGGGCGCTGGGGCGGTCAAGTTTTACCGCCCTAGCGCGGAACGTACTGTCCGAAACCCAAAAATTCAGAACCAGAGGCGCTAGGGCGGTCAAACTCTACCGCCCTAGCGCGGCACCTGCTGTCCCGGCGCACGCTCTGCGCACAGCGTCTTCAAAGATCGCTTCCGAAACGCCTCTTCCCTTCCAAATTAGAAAAGTGGTAAACTACAAAGTTGTAGCTCTATATCTTATCTTGACACCCTCAAAATATCAGAGCATTTGAAGGTCTGAGTAAAAAGTTATGCCCATTCTCCCAACATGTGTCACTGGAGGAACGTCGAAACACACGACACACTTCGGGGCTCTTTTGGCTTACCTTCTACAATGATTTGAACAAAACTCAAAACAACAAAGTTAAAGCCTTATGTCTTATCTAACCACTCCAATTGGCCTCACCTTATTTGGATCCATATACCATCTATTATGAAGTATATCGCATCAACGCTACAATAAACTCACACACAACAACTATAACAACCATACTAGAAACAATAAATTTCCATTCTTGACATTCTTTACCAATCATAATATAACATAAAGCCATAAACCATCACCATAAGATACCATAATCAATAATAAAAGAAATGAACGATCGGCTATTACAAGCATGATTTATCGCTTTCCCTATTATATGTTGTTTGTTATCTGAGTTGATTGCAGCATGTAATGGTTAAGCCTGAATCAGAACCGAGTCTGGATCAGAGGTATATGATCAGAGGAGGGCTGAGACAGATTAATCCAGACTGTGTATTGATTTGTTTGATATTCAGATATACCCGCCTCGGAGAATTCCAGAAAGGGCTACTACTTCGTATGATCAGACAGATATACCAGAAACTCAGATAGATAGATCAGAAAATCAGATAGAAAACACAGATGAAGAAGTTTCAGTCGTACAAACCACCGATTTTAAAGGGTACTGAGACGCCAACAGATTGGTGAGAATTGGCTTGAAGATATAGAAATGTTATTGAATTCCTTGGATTTACAGATGAGTGTAGAATTACACTGATTGGTAATCAGCTACAGGATATCGCAAGGAGTTGGTGGCGAATAACCAACGAAGTTTTGAAACAACGTAGTTCCACGAATTACGTGGAAAACTTTTAAGTTGAGTTCTACCAAAGATTTATCCCCGTATCATATAGACAAGACAAAAGTGCAGAATTTGCAAACCTGAGACATGGGCAGTTGAGCATTGACGAGTATTTGGCTCAGTTCTTACCTTGGTACGTTTTGTCCCTCACGTGGCTAGGAATGATGAAGCAATATCTAGTCAGTTCATTCAGGGACTGAATCCAGAGATACGTATGCTGGTGAATGTGAAACAACCGATTAATTTTGCTGATACTTTGAACCGAGCCAAAAGAGCAGAAGCAGTCCTGATGGGACGAAAGGAAGTATCAGATGATCTTCCAGCACTGAGTCACAGCAACTGCCTTCCAGAGTTGAGATTGGCAGTAGCAGTGGTGAAAAGACAGAACAACTGAAGATTCAGAAGAAACAGTTTAAGAATTGGGAAATGAACCGAGTGGTTCCTCTGTATCCAGTGTGTCCAGTCCGAGTTATACTGGTGTATATTGCAGAAATTGTGGAGGAAGACATCCCACAGAATACTGCCAGGGAGTACTTGGTAGATGCAATATCTGTAACAACCGGGACACTTTGCTAGAGTTTGTCCCCAGAAGCGTTCCGGAAGATTTAGGGACAGAGTTTAATGGAGAAACCAAACCAGAAATTCACAACAGGTACTATTCTTTATGATTCTATTGCATATGTATTGATATATACTAATGCATTTGTTAAGAATATCTTTGACTGAGTTGCATGGAGATATGCTGTATCTGTTGGGTCTGTAGGTACTGTAAGTATTGATGTCCTTGCTTGTTGAGGAAATGTTAATATCAGAGATTTCTGTAACATCTTGTATACTACAGTAAGATGAGAAGGAAATAGAAATATATTATGATGTACTTGTGTTTTCTGATTTGAATGCATTACTGATATGTATATGCTGAACAAGTACAGACATATTGTAGAATTTTTGCCAGAAATGGTAAGAGTCAGATCAGAGATGACTGATCAGTGGAGATACCGCGATAAAGATTCTAGATTTAGAATTCCTTTGATATCTGTATTGTCTATGACTCGATTAATACAGAAAGGAGCAGATTGTATCCTTATGTATTCAGTAGATTTACTGAAATAGAGCCTAGCATTGGTAGATTGCCAATGATGTATGAGTTAGCTGATGTTTGCCTAAATAAGATTTCAGATTTGCTTGATATCAGAAAGATAGATTTCAGAATTGAATTCAGATCAGAGACTGATTGTTGTTTAGAATTCTGTACAAAATGATATTGAGTGTACAGAATGATACAGAATGAATTGAAAGATCAGTAGAAGAATATCGACCAGGAGTTACATCCGATTTAGTGTTTCTCTTTGGCATGGGTCAGTATATTCAGAGATGTTCTGATGATTTGGGCACAGTGAAGATTGATCAGTAGTCAGAATTATCAGTATTGCCAGCAAACGTTATTTTATGAGTTTTCTTAAACTCACTAGATCTGTATAGGTGTTTTTATCTCGAATCTGATTGATATTACTGTGGTTTGCATGTATGTTTGATACCGAATATTGTAAACAGTTGAGAGTTGCAACAGTTCAGAAATATGAGATCAGAATGTATCAGAATGTTTCAGAATTGTATACAGAATTGATATCGATAATCAGAGCCAAATACCAGGTAGGTATATTTTTTTAAATTATGTTATTAACTGATTGGTTTGTATCGAATAGTTCAAATCTGAGATGACAAATGGTGTCAGAAACAGATAGTAGTAGATTCAGTTTTCAGTTTTGATGATTGAGAATGTATTTTATTCGAACAGATAGTTTTTGATATAAACAGATTAGATCAGCTATGACAGAAATTGTACGGAATGTTGGCAGAAATTATACTGATATGTCTGAATTGCTAACAGAAAAGAAAGAAAGATAGAAATCAGAAGATTTATTACAGAATTGTATAGTTCTAAATAGAAATGAGAGTAACATTCTATGGCTTTCGTAATGACAGTACCGTCATTTTTTTTACAGATTGTAAGATAAATATGATTATGATTGACAGATTGGTCAATCTATATCTATTGGTTTGTACCAGATAACGTGCAAACATGACCCAAATGACACAGATTGGTGTCAGAGAAGTGGTCAGAAAGATTAGAATACCACAGTAGATTGTGTCAGATTGTGTGGGGGACCCGGACGCTAATCATCTTCTTAATCATCTTTGGGATTTAATTTTATCAGTTAAGATAAAACAGGGTCTAAAAATTTTTCTTTTTAAAAATAATGTGCGGAAGGTAATGGCATCTAAATCATATACATATCTGTATAAACTACATGTCAGTATAAAAGTACAATAATGTACAACAGTCTTTCAACATACTCATAAGGTTCAACTACTCAAGTTCAAGTATTAACCAAGTCTACAATAAGTCCGGAATCACCACGCTATCTAGTCCAGCTTTGTAATGCCCAAGAATTTAATTACCGTATCTGAAATGATTTGGATATGATTACTGTAATCGCAGATTAATCCGGAATGATTTATTAGAATTAATCAAGACAATTATAGACGGAACGATCGGATTAGAACACATTAGAAAGGTGTAAATGTGTTGTGCCAAGAAAGGGTTCCGCGCACATGCGCGAGATGGCGGCGCACATGCGCGGAGATGGCAGCAGCAGCAGCGCACATGCGCAAAGACAATGGCGCACATGCGCGGAGCTGGCCGAGGAGTTGGCGCACATGCGCGGATGGGGGTGCGCGCACATGCGCGGAGCTGGCCGAGGAGTTAGCGCACATGCGCGAAGACCGATGGCGCACATGCGCGAGCACTCCAGTAGCCCGGAAGCAGAACAGAGCGCTGCGCGCACATGCGCGGAGGAACGCGCGCACATGCGCGAGCAGCGTTGGGGCGAGGCCGAGAGTCTCGCGCATATGCGCGAGAATGCGCGCGCATATGCGCGAGTGGTTGGTGGCGAATTTTGAGGATGACACGTACGATTTCATGCAATATATATATATAGATACACATGCAAACCTTCAGACTTTGGAAAGGAAGAAATCGAGATTGGAAGGGAAAGCTTTGTTCTTTTTCTTTACAATCAATTTGCGAGCGAACCGTCTATACAAATTGAAATCCGACTTCGGTACTGTGTTCCTATCAACGCAGGCTACGCAAGGACGTAAGTTTTATTACGTTTAGACAAGATTTAGACAAGATTTGATTTTATGATATTGTCAGAATTGAATATGATTCAGATATGGTGTTTCTGCTACCGTAGACATTGTAGAATCGAAGTCAGATTTAGAAACGGATGGTTTATGAAATTGTTATGATTTTCGGAAATGAATTGACTGAAATTTGATATCAGAATTGTGTTATTATTGATTCAGAGTGTACAGATATTGAGATTATCATTTGTATCAATATTGATTTCGAAGTCTGGTATTATATCTGTGATATTTAGATTGACGGGGTTACTCAGACTGTATTGTTATGCCGTCGAAACATCAGTTGAGTCAGATTGATCAGATTCAGATATGATGTCGATTATGTTGTGATGTTATTGATATGAATCAGATTGTAGTTATTCAGATATTGATCAGAACAGCTTGTGTTTTGAGTTACACATTGATACAGTGTATTGGTTATTGTCATTTCAGATCGGATATGGACAGACTGGACTTCGAGACTTCGTCTTCCTCAGACGGGGAAGATAAAGGTATAATTCATGTGATATTCGGGAAGAACAACTCAATTGAGATCGCGTTGAGTTGCCCAATAAATCACATACTATACTCTTATTATGTTTTTATATGATTATGCTATGATTATAGATTGTTATTCATGCATTAAGATAGGACAGTCTGGAGATCAGGCAGACTCTAGACGTTCGGCGATATCACAGCTCTGGGGAAGATCACCGCCCCTTTGTAGATGCGGATACAGATCAGGCCGAAGTCTAGGAATAAGACGTACAGCACCTCGAGTGGTGGGTAGGTGACAGCCAGTGACGTCTTATTCACCCCGGGATCCCTAGAGTTTTAGTCGAGTCAAGTCTAGACATGATTTGATTAGGACTGCATGATTATATGGATGTGGCTTCCTAGATCATGGAACCCATCGTTATTGCTTCCAGTTGTGCTAGCAGGTTTTTATGTTTTAGATTGGTTATATGCATGTTTAACTGAGTTGACATACATGCTTGTTGTGATTAGATTTCATAGCTTATGGAATCTAATATTTTGATTTTATTCGTGACAGCATGTTTCATGAATTATTTTATGTATATACATGTTTACCATGTTTATACTGGGATTTATGTCTCACCGGAGTTATCCGGCTGTTGTCTTGTTTTGTATGTGTGCATGACAACAGGTGGGGCTGGATCAGGGTCGAGATGGACGATTAGAGAAGACGACGTTAGCGTGGTGATTCCGGACTTACAGTAGACTTGGTTTATTACTTGAATTTAGTAGTTGAACCTTAGATTAGATTATTGTACTTTAATACTGAATGTATTTTATATATAGGACATGTATATTATGTTAGATTCCATTACCTTCCGCAGTTTGCATATTTAAAGAAAAATTTTTAGACCCTGTTTATCAGAATAGATAATTAAATCCCAATGATGATTAAGAAAATGATTAGCGTCCGGGTCCCCACAACAGGTGGTATCAGAGCGAAGATCCTTTAGAGATAGCTCTTTGAGACTGAGATAGTTAGAATTGATAGATCTTTTAGATTAACTTAGATGGAGTTAGAAGAGAATGAGCGGGGTAGATGAATTTTCTTTCCTTGCATGTCTGTGCTAGCATGAGATTGATTTTCTTGTTGATTGACATTGTGATGCTAGCATGAGACTATATGTTATTGCTTACAGATACATGTTTACCTGATTATATGATGTACATTGGTATTATGTATTCGGGAATATGAATCAGATCGAATTCATGACCAGCAGTAAGATGGTCAGGAGAAGATTTGAAACAGATTTGTGGTATGGGATTACTGATGTTTTTGGTAATCAGATATAGCTCCCCGCAGAATTCCAGGAAAAAGGCAGTACGTCATATGATCAGACAGATAGAACGGAATCTCAGATAGATGTGGCAGAAATTCAGAGGGAAACACAGTTACAGAGGTTTCAGTCGTTTCAACCGCCAATTCTGAAGGGAACTGAGACGTCAGTAGATTGTGAGAAATGGCTAGAGGAGACAGAAATGTTATTGAATTCCTGAATTTCACAGATGAGTGTAGAATTAGGTTTATTGAGAAACCAGTTGCAAGAGACTGCCTAGAAGATGGTGGTTACTCACCAAAGGAGCCTTAGAGCAGAGTCGTCAGTGATCACGTGGAAGACCTTTAGATTTGAATTTTATCAAAGATTCTTCCCTACCTCATATAGACAGGATAGAAGTGCAGAATTTGCAAACCTGAGACAGGGTCCTTTAAGTGTTGATGAATACTTGGCACAGTTCTTCACACTTCTACGTTTTGCTCCTCTTGTGGCTAGAAATGATGATGCTATGTCTAGCCAGTTCATTCAAGGATTGAATCCAGAAATACGTACGTTAGTAAATGATGAAGCAATCGAATAATTTTGCTGATACTTTGAATAGAGCTAAAGAGCAGAAAGAAGCACGGTTCTGATAGGGACAACAGGGAGCATCGTATGTTCTTCCAGAACCGACTCCACAGCGACGGCCTTCCAGAGTGGAGATTGGCAGTCGTAGTGGTATAAGGAAAAAGAACCATTGAGAACTTCAAAAGAAACAGTGCAAGAAGTTAGGAAGTGATTCCTCTAGTTCTAGCCGTCCTGGTCCGAAGCTATACCGGAGTGTATTGTAGGACTTGTGGAGGGAGACATTCCCCAGAGCAATGCCAAGGAGTGCTTGGTAGGTGCAATATCTGTAAGCAGACGGGACACTTTGCCTAAAGTTTGTCTCAGAAAAATTTTTCGAAGACCTTAAAGAACAAAGTCATTGGTGGTAATGACTGAGAAACCAACCCAGAAACTACAACAGGACTATTCTTATGATTATTGCAGATGTATTGCTATATACTAATGGCATTCGCCAAGAGTATCATGTGATTGAATAGCATGGTGATATGCTACATTTATGGGGTCTGTTTGTGCTGTAGTATTGATTTACTTACTGTTTGGAGGAATATGTGATATCAGAGATTTTATGTCATGTTATATACTACAGTAGAATGAAACCGGGAGGGATTGGGCTAGATGATGATGTACTTGTGTTATATGATGTGCTTGCATTACTGACATATATATGCTAAACAAGTACAGAAAAGTAAGATCAGATCTAGTTGATAAATGAGGATTCTAGATCCAGATTCCTTAGATCATTGTACTGTTCATGACTCGATTAGTACAGAAAGGAGTAGATAGTATCCTTATGTATTCAGTAGATCCACTGAATCGAGTCTAGCAGTAACCAATGTGCTAGTAATCTAATAGTTGACTGGTGTTGGCCTAGATAGGATGTCAGATGTGTTTTATATCAGAATGAACAGAAAGAAGTGACAGATTACAGTATGGGCTAAGGAATCCAGTTGATTGTGTATTTCTCTTGAAGACATTTTCAGTTCTGTTTCTAGATTGGCAGATTATGTGTTCAAGGGTAGTCTGAAGAATAATGCTTGTTATCTCTATGATTTATTGATATATTGGCAGCATTCGATTGATTATATGAATATTTGAAGACCTGTGTTAAATATTCCGAGAACTGTGATTATTGTATACAGCAAGGGTCAGGTATGAATCCGGTATGCAGCTACTGATACAGATTTTTCATTCAGACTATGCGGTATCAGAAATGTCAGCATTAGCAGAATGTCAGATATGTCAGAACCAGATTATCTTCTTCTGATTTTCTTGTTCTTGTATTGCTTATATCTGCTGAGTATTGTTATGATTCTAAATCAGTATTTGAGATATCTTATATTGGTTGGGAGTATATTCTATTGCAGATGAGATATAGCAGTTGATCTGGGCAGTATGAAGATTGGTCAGCCAGCTAGGAATCTATTATGTTATGAGTTTTCTTAAACTCACTAGATCTGTATAGGTTCTTTCTATTCAGAAGTTGATGTGATATTACTGTTATTGTGAGTTAGTGTGTGATGCAGATTAGTGTAAACAGTTTAGAATTATAACCAGTATTTTCAGACCTGTATTTTGTTTGATCAGATCAGTATAACAGCTATGTGATTTGTGTTTTGTATAAGACCCGACTATCGTGCTATATCAGAATGTTACAGAATTGTTTACAGCTTTTGGTATTGATCGTCAGAGCCGAATACCAGGTAGGTATTTCTTATTTATTTTTATGTTATTAACTGATTCTTTTACACAGCATAGTTCGAATCTGAACTCTCAGGTAGTGTCAGAAATGCACCGTAGGGAATTCAGTTTTTCATTCAGATGGTTCAGAATATAGGATATCCGAACAGATAGTGTTGGTATAGACAGACTTGATCAGTGGTAACAGAATTTGTACAGAAATATGGGCAGAAAGTGTACTGATATGTTTGAAGCATTAACAAAATAAGCCAGAAAGCTAGGAATCAGAAGATGAGTACCGACTTAGGGTATTTCTGAATAGAAATGGGAGTACATTTCTATGGCTTTAGTAATGAAAGTACCGCCATTTTTTTTTCCAAAGTAAGATATGATATGATATGATTGATAGATTATTCAATCTGTATCTATCAGTTTGTACCAGATGACGTACAAACAGGACCAGATGACATAGATCGATGTCAAAGAATTAATCAGATGGATTAGAACGCTGCCTTGGATGATATCAGATTGTGATTGTGATGAAGTTTGTACTTATGGTAGGTTATATCATAAGCTGGTTCTCTCAGACTTGTTAACAGAGTGACAGGTAGTCAGTGTGTAGTAATACCCAGATATTGGAAGACATTGATAGAACTCGAGTGCTGGATGTTAGCACTAGTTATCAAGATAGTGCAGAAGGAATAGATGTAGGAAACCAATGTCAGATGATGGACGATTGGTATTTGGAGCCGAAGATGGGATAGCAACTACAGGTGGGTATATACGGATGTTGTATAGCCAGTAATATGGGATTGATTCGGCTAGTGAAATGAGTTTGGATGTTAAACTCTGGTATGCATTTCTTCTGATAGATTTGGGTTGATGATTGGTGAGTTCGAGGACGAACTCAATTCTAAGAGGGGGAGAAATGTAATGCCCAGAATTTAATTACCGTAATCTGAAATGATTTGGATATGATTACTGTAATCGCAGATTAATCCGGAATGATTTATAGAATTAATCAAGACAATTATAGACGGAACGGATCGGATTAGAACACATTAGAAAGGTGTAAATGTGTGTGCCAAGAAAGGGTTCCGCGCACATGCGCGAGATGGCGGGCGCACATGCGCGGAGATGGCAGCAGCAAGCAGCGCACATGCGCAAAGACAATGGCGCACATGCGCGGAGCTGGCCGAGGAGTTGGCGCACATGCGCGATGGGGGGTGCGCGCACATGCGCGGAGCTGGCCGAGGAGTTAGCGCACATGCGCGAAGACGATGGCGCACATGCGCGAGCACTCCAGTAGCCTCGGAAGCAGAACAGAGCGCTGCGCGCACATGCGCGGAGGAACGCGCGCACATGCGCGAGCAGCGTTGGGGCGAGGCCGAGAGTCTCGCGCATATGCGCGAGAATGCGCGCGCATATGCGCGAGTGGTTGGTGGCGAATTTTGAGGATGACACGTACGATTTCATGCAATATATATATATAGATACACATGCAAACCTTCAGACTTTGGAAAGGAAGAAATCGAGATTGGAAGGGAAAGCTTTGTTCTTTTTCTTTACAATCAATTTGCGAGCGAACCGTCTATACAAATTGAAATCCGACTTCGGTACTGTGTTCCTATCAACGCAGGCTACGCAAGGACGTAAGTTTTATTACGTTTAGACAAGATTTAGACAAGATTTGATTTTATGATATTGTCAGAATTGAATATGATTCAGATATGGTGTTTCTGCTACCGTAGACATTGTAGAATCGAAGTCAGATTTAGAAACGGATGGTTTATGAAATTGTTATGATTTTCGGAAATGAATTGACTGAAATTTGATATCAGAATTGTGTTATTATTGATTCAGAGTGTACAGATATTGAGATTATCATTTGTATCAATATTGATTTCGAAGTCTGGTATTATATCTGTGATATTTAGATTGACGGGGTTACTCAGACTGTATTGTTATGCCGTCGAAACATCAGTTGAGTCAGATTGATCAGATTCAGATATGATGTCGATTATGTTGTGATGTTATTGATATGAATCAGATTGTAGTTATTCAGATATTGATCAGAACAGCTTGTGTTTTGAGTTACACATTGATACAGTGTATTGGTTATTGTCATTTCAGATCGGATATGGACAGACTGGACTTCGAGACTTCGTCTTCCTCAGACGGGGAAGATAAAGGTATAATTCATGTGATATTCGGGAAGAACAACTCAATTGAGATCGCGTTGAGTTGCCCAATAAATCACATACTATACTCTTATTATGTTTTTATATGATTATGCTATGATTATAGATTGTTATTCATGCATTAAGATAGGACAGTCTGGAGATCAGGCAGACTCTAGACGTTCGGGCGATATCACAGCTCTGGGGAAGATCACCGCCCCTTTGTAGATGCGGATACAGATCAGGCCGAAGTCTAGGAATAAGACGTACAGCACCTCGAGTGGTGGGTAGGTGACAGCCAGTGACGTCTTATTCACCCCGGGATCCCTAGAGTTTTAGTCGAGTCAAGTCTAGACATGATTTGATTAGGACTGCATGATTATATGGATGTGGCTTCCTAGATCATGGAACCCATCGTTATTGCTTCCAGTTGTGCTAGCAGGTTTTTATGTTTTAGATTGGTTTATATGCATGTTTAACTGAGTTGACATACATGCTTGTTGTGATTAGATTTCATAGCTTATGGAATCTAATATTTTGATTTTATTCGTGACAGCATGTTTCATGAATTATTTTATGTATATACATGTTTACCATGTTTATACTGGGATTTATGTCTCACCGGAGTTATCCGGCTTGTTGTCTTGTTTTGTATGTGTGGCATGACAACAGGTGGGGCTGGATCAGGGTCGAGATGATGATTAGAGAAGACGAGGTAGCGTGGTGATTCCGGACTTACAGTAGACTTGGTTTTATTACTTGAATTTAGTAGTTGAACCTTAGATTAGATTATTGTACTTTAATACTGAAATGTATTTTATATATAGACATGTATATTATGTTAGATTCCATTACCTTCCGCAAGTTTGCATATTTAAAAGAAAAATTTTTAGACCCTGTTTATCAGAATAGATAATTAAATCCCAATGATGATTAAGAAAATGATTAGCGTCCGGGTCCCCACAAGCTTCTTTCTCATCTTGACCCTGATCCAGCCCCACCTGTTGTCATGCACACATACAAAACAAGACAACAGCCGGATAACTCCGGTGAGAATAAATCCCAGTATAAAACATGGTAAGCATGTATATACACAAAGTAAATCATGAACGATCTATAATGAATAAACTTAAAAGTAATAGATTTCATATTCTATGAAATTAAATCAAAATAAGCATGCAACTCAATCAGATAAACATGCATTTCAAATCAAATCTTAAAAACATGCTATCATAACTGAAAGCAATAAAGATGGGTTCCAAGGTCTAGGAAACCACATTCATAACGCATGCAATTCTATTCAAATCCATGTCTAGACTCAACTCAACTATAACTCTAGGGATCCCGTTGTGAATAAGACGATCTATCACCTACTCTCCAATCGGGGGTGACGGTACGTCTTATTCCTAGACTTCGGTCTGATCTGTATCCATATCTACCATAGGGAATGATCTTCCCCTAAAGCTGTGATATCACCGAACGTCTAGAAGTTTCACTGATCTGTCAAGAATTTCCTATCTTAAATGAAATTAATATTAATCTATAAACAAAGCATAATCATATCAAAACATAAATAATAGTCTAGTATGTGATTTTATTGGGAAACTCAAATGGGATCTCAAATGAGTTTGTCTTCCCAAATATCACATGAATTATACCTTTGTCGTCCCGGTCTGACGAAGACGATGACCTGTATTCAACTCTGTCCATCCCGAATCTGAAATGACAATATCGAATACTCTGTATCAATGAATACCTCAAAATACAATCTGTTCTAATCAATACTTAACTCAGTACATATCTGATCAATATCTGAATAAGATACAATTCAATTCCCGTCATCGCTATCACAATACAATCTGAATCATATCGAAATCTGATTAATCTAATTCAACTGATGTTTCGACGGTATAATAATACAATCTGAATAACCCCGTCAGTCTGAACATCACATATATAATACTGGAACTCGTAATCAATACTGATACAAGTGATAATCTTAATAACAATACGAATCTGATATGAAATCTCAGTCAAATCCACTCCAAAAATCATAACAAATACATAAACAATCTGTTCTTCAATCTGACTTCAATTATATACTGTCTACGGTAGCAGATACACCATATCTGAATCATATTCAATTCTAGTAATATCATATTTTTAAAACATCTCAAAACGTAACAAAACTTACGTTCAGTTGTAGCCTGTGTTGATAGGAACACAGTACCGAAGTCGGATTTCAATTCAGATAGACGGTTCGCTCGTAAATCGATTTCGAAATGTCCGAACCAAGCTTTCCCCAACCTTTTCGATTTCCTTCTGCCAAAATCTGAAGGTTTGCATGTGTATATATATATATATTGCATGCAAATCATACGTGTCATTTCCGAATTTTGCCACAAAACAACTCGCGCATGTGCGCGCTTCATCTCGCGCATATGCGCCACATATTCTGGAGCTGTCGCGCATATGCGCGCATTTTCCTCGCGCATATGCGCGAGGTCTTCTGGACCCCTCGCGCATATGCGCGTGTTTCTTCGCGCATGTGCGCCGGTCCTTACTTTTGAGATGTTCGGCCGAACATCTCGATATGTTCGGTTGAACATCTTGACTTATATTATAACGATGCCCGACTTCTTCATTCAAGTTCGTATAACCTCAATGATGAAATTAATCAACGTATGATTACAGTAATTAAGTCTCGGGCATTACATTTCTCCCCCTCTTAGATCTGAGTTCGTCCTCGAACTCACAAGCAATCACTTCAGATATATCAGAAGAAATGTATACAAAGTTCAAAACAGAACTCATCTCAATGAATCTGTTCTGAAATCTCAATCTTGCAATACTGGCTATACAACATCTGTATAAACCAACTACAGCTCATAACAAATTACTGTCATCAGCGGTTATCAAATCTGTTTATCCCGATCAAGGATATATTCAATCTTGTCTTCAAATACCAATCGTCACCATCCGACGCTGGCATGATAAATCTGTCTGATCTGAGCTATTCTCATTCTATTCTGAATCAACTATCTTTTCTGAGTCATATTTCTGACTGTATCAGATCATACACCGGTATCTCTGAGATATTATTCTGATTCAAAGAATCTATAGTACTCACTGTACAATGTCTCATCTGTACCTATCTCATAATCCCTCTGGTAATCTGATAAATACCATCATATCATAACTCACATAGTACAAATCCTGTCATCTTAAACTAGTGCTAACATCCAGCAACTACAGCTGTATAGTGCTAACATCCAACACTAAAGCTGTAACAAAATCTGCTAATATCTTGCTAATACATTCTGACCATTTCTCTGACATTGATCTTTGTCATTTGGTCATGTTTGTACGTGATCTGGTACAAACTAATAATTATAGATTGATTAATATGTCAATCCCAATCATATCATGTCTCAATCTGGAAGTATTACAGTGATCTCACTACGAAATTCTTAGAAATATACTTCCCATGTTTAACCAAAAATATACAAATTCTGTAATAACTCTCTGATTTCTATCTTTCTGTCTTCTTTTATTGGCGATTCCGACGTATCAGTAAAATTCTGCCAACATTTCAGTTAATAATAAAATTAAAGAAAAATACCTACCTGGTATTCGGCTCTGACTATCAATATCAATTCTGTTATACAATTCTGAAACATTCTGACATCATAAGATAATCAATCTCATACAAAATACACAATCACATATCTGTTACTCGACTCTGATTACGGAAATCTAATTCTGAACATTCTGATCACATTTCTGAATTACTGTAACTCTCCCCGTTCACAATAATCTGTAGCATATACGGATTCAAAACAACAGTAATATCAAATCAGAGACGAAATATCAATATCCGATACAGATCTAGTGAGTTCAGTGAACTCATAAAATAAGGATTTCTGATAAATATCTTCATGTCATTCTGCTCAACTGGTATAGCTCATCTGCAATAAAATATTCTTCACCAAAACAATATAAGATGTCTCGAATACTGATTTAGAAAAATAATAATAATACTCAGCAGATAGAAAGCAGCAGTCGAATAAAATAATCTGCCAACTCAGACAAAATACATTTCTGATATTTCTGACATTTCTGATCTTTCTGATATCAGTATCATTCTCGGTTCTGATCATGATCTTCACTGTGTCAAAATCAATCGGTATACCGTCTTCAGATATCGCCTATTCTGAATACAATCTGTTTCAAGCAATCTTCTTATCTGAACGATTTCTGTATACTACAATCACAGCTCTCAATATATTCAATAAAATCTTTAGATATCCAATTCAATCAATCAAATGCTACTAATCTATCAAAGTCTTATAGATTCAAAAGCATAAAATCATCTGAATATCTCTGAACATACTGACACATGCCAAAGAGAAACACTAACTCAGCTGTCACTCTTGGTCGATATTCTTTTACTGCTCTTTCAATTCTTTCAATTTATTCTGTATCGTTCTGTACATTCAATATTATCCTGTACTGAGTTCTAAAACAACAAACAGTACCGGATCTCGATTCAATTCTGAAATCCATCTTTCTGATATGAAACAAATCTGAAATCTTTTCTGGTTAACAATCAGCTAATTCTTACATCACTGTCAATTCTGTAATTGCTAAACTCGATTTCAGTGGGTCTACTGAATACATAAGGATACTATCTGTCCTTTCTGTATGAATCGAGTTAGAGCAATATTAAGATAAAATGAATTCTGAGTCTAGAATCCTTACCAGGAATTCCCCGTTTCTCAGCCAGATCTGGTCTGAATCTGACCATTTCTGGAATAATTCTACAATATTTTGTACTTGCTTATCATCTCAATATCAATAATGCAATCAAATCAGATCAACTAACACAAGTACAACACAATCTAACTCAATCTCCTTCTATCTTACTATAGTATATGTGTATCACAAAAATCTCTGATATCCACATTTTCCTCAACAATCAAAGAAATCAATACTACAGTATAAACAAACCCAACAGGTACAGCATATCTCCATGCAACTCAGTCAAAGATATTCTTAACAAATGCATTAGTATATATCAATACATATGCAACATAATCATAATGAATAGTACCTGTCACTACATCATCAAGTGTCCTCTTGGGTCTGTTCCCCGATCACTACCACCAGATGGTCCCAGCTCCCGGAAATCTACGGGGATCTCTTTGGGGACAAACTCTAGCAAGGTGTCCCAGTTGTTTACAGACATTGCATCTGCCAGTCACTCCCCAGCATTGCTCAGTGGGATGTCTCCCTCCGCAATTCCTGCAGTACACTCCAGGGTAGCTCGCGCTGGAACCACTAGAGCTGGATGAACCGCTCAGTCCACTCCCTAACTTCTTGAAGGACTTCTTTCGAGTTTTCAGCAAGTATTGCTTTCCACTCGTACTGCCACGCTCAAATCTCGAAGGGGATTGTGGTGTCTGGGGTTGCTTCACACACAACCTCGTTAATTGTCGAATCAGACTCGCTTCTGCTCTCTTTGCTTTACTCAAGACATCAGCAAAGTGATAAGGTCGCTGTAGATTCATGAATGCAACTATCTCCGAATTCAATCCTCTGATGAATTGATTCACTACAGCTTCATCATCCCTAGCCATATGAGGAGCAAAACGCAACAGAGTAGAGAATTTAGCAGCATAATCATCAATATTCAATTGACCTTGACTTAAATTCTCAAATTCTGCTTTCTTGTCTTCTCGGTACGAGGCGGAGAAAAACCTTTGATAGAATTCAGTCTTGAAGACTTCCCACGTGATCATCGTACCACGTTGTGCTAATACTCCTTTGATTGTAATCCACCAACTTCTGGCAGCCTCTCGTAATTGGTGAAATACCAATTTAACCCTCTGGTCATCTGTTCAATCCAGTAAATCAAACAAGATTTCTATATCATCTAACCAGTTCTGACAATCTGCAGATGTCTCGATACCACTCAAACTCGGCGGCTGAAATAACTGAAGTTCTGCCAACTTTACTTCCATCGGAGTTTCTGATGCATCTATCTGTTCAGACGAAGTACTAACCTTTTCTGGAATTCTCCGAGGCGGTATATCTGAATATCAAACAAATCAATACACGATCTGTATAATCTGTCTCAGCCCTCCTCTGATCATTTACCTCTGATTCAGACTCGGTTCTGATCCAGGCTTTGTAATTACATGCTGCAATCAACTCAGATACCAACCAACATGTAATAGGGAAAGCAATAAATCATGCTGGCACACACAATGTAATTCAACATTGAAATAAATCTCATGCTAGCAATCACATGCAAGGAAAAAAAATACAATCTACCCCGGTCATTCTCTTCTATCTCAATATAAAGAATCTATCAGTTCTGACTATCTTCTCCTAAAGGATCTATGGCTCTGATACCACCTGTTGTGGGGACCCGGACGCTAATCATCTTCTTAATCATCTTTGGGATTTAATTTTATCAGTTAAGATAAAACAGGGTCTAAAAATTTTTCTTTTTAAAATAAAGTGCGGAAGGTAATGACATCTAAATCATATACATATCTGTATAAAACTACATGTCAGTATAAAAGTACAATAATGTACAACAGTCTTTCAACTACTCTAAGGTTCAACTACTAAAGTTCAAGTATTAAACCAAGTCTACAATAAGTCCGGAATCACCACGCTATCTAGTCCAGCTTCTTTCTCATCTTGACCCTGATCCAGCCCCACCTGTTGTCATGCACACATACAAAACAAGACAACAGCCGGATAACTCCGGTGAGAATAAATCCCAGTATAAAACATGGTAAGCATGTATATACACAAAGTAAATCATGAAACGATCTATCATGAATAAACTTAAAAGTAATAGATTTCATATTATATGAAATTAAATCAAAATAAGCATGCAACTCAATCAGATAAACATGCATTTCAAATCAAATCTTAAAAACATGCTATCATTACTGAAAGCAATAAAGATGGGTTCCAAGGTCTAGGAAACCACATTCATAACGCATGCAATTCTATTCAAATCCATGTCTAGACTCAACTCAACTATAACTCTAGGGATCCCGTTGTGAATAAGACGATCTATCACCTACTCTCCAATCGGGGTGACGGTACGTCTTATTCCTAGACTTCGGTCTGATCTGTATCCATATCTACCATAGGGAATGATCTTCCCCTAAAGCTGTGATATCACCGAACGTCTAGAAGTTTCACTGATCTGTCAAGACTTTCCTATCTTAAATGAAATTAATATTAATCTATAAACAAAGCATAATCATATCAAAACATAAATAATAGTCTAGTATGTGATTTTATTGGGAAACTCAAATGGGATCTCAAATGAGTTTGTCTTCCCGAATATCACATGAATTATACCTTTGTCGTCCCGGTCTGACGAAGACGATGACCTGTATTCAACTCTGTCCATCCCGAATCTGAAATGACAATATCGAATACTCTGTATCAATGAATACCTCAAAATACAATCTGTTCTAATCAATACTTAACTCAGTACATATCTGATCAATATCTGAATAAGATACAATTCAATTCCCGTCATCGCTATCACAATACAATCTGAATCATATCGAAATCTGATTAATCTAATTCAACTGATGTTTCGACGGTATAATAATACAATCTGAATAACCCCGTCAGTCTGAACATCACATATATAATACTGGAACTCGTAATCAATACTGATACAAGTGATAATCTTAATAACAATACGAATCTGATATGAAATCTCAGTCAAATCCACTCCAAAAATCATAACAAATACATAAACAATCTGTTCTTCAATCTGACTTCAATTATATACTGTCTACGGTAGCAGATACACCATATCTGAATCATATTCAATTCTAGTAATATCATATTTTTAAAACATCTCAAAACGTAACAAAACTTACGTTCAGTTGTAGCCTGTGTTGATAGGAACACAGTACCGAAGTCGGATTTCAATTCAGATAGACGGTTCGCTCGTAAATCGATTTCGAAATGTCCGAACCAAGCTTTCCCCAACCTTTTCGATTTCCTTCTGCCAAAATCTGAAGGTTTGCATGTGTATATATATATATATTGCATGCAAATCATACGTGTCATTTCCGAATTTTGCCACAAAACAACTCGCGCATGTGCGCGCTTCATCTCGTGCATATGCGCCACATATTCTGGAGCTGTCGCGCATATGCGTGCATTTTCTCGCGCATATGCGCGAGGTCTTCTGGACCCCTCGCGCATATGCGCGTGTTTTCTTCGCGCATGTGCGCCGGTCCTTACTTTTGAGATGTTCGGCCGAACATCTCGATATGTTCGGTTGAACATCTTGACTTATATTATAACGATGCCCGACTTCTTCATTCAAGTTCGTATAACCTCAATGATGAAATTAATCAACGTATGATTACAGTAATTAAGTCTCGGGCATTACATTTCTCCCCCTCTTAGATCTGAGTTCGTCCTCGAACTCACAAGCAATCACTTCAGATATATCAGAAGAAATGTATACAAAGTTCAAACAGAACTCATCTCAATGAATCTGTTCTGAAATCTCAATCTTGAAATACTGGCTATACAACATCTGTATAAACCAACTACAGCTCATAACAAATTACTGTCATCAGCGGTTATCAAATCTGTTTATCCCGATCAAGGATATATTCAATCTTGTCTTCAAATACCAATCGTCACCATCCGACGCTGGCATGATAAATCTGTCTGATCTGAGCTATTCTCATTCTATTCTGAATCAACTATCTTTTCTGAGTCATATTTATGACTGTATCAGATCCTACACCGGTATCTCTGAGATATTATTCTGATTCAAAGAATCTATAGTACTCACTGTACAATGTCTCATCTGTACCTATCTCATAATTAAGTCTCGGGCATTACAGATTGTGATTTTGCTTGAATTTGTATTCGTGATAGAGTATATCATGAACTCTCTCTGAGATTGTTTTACAGATTGACAGGCAGTCAGAATGTGTTATCCAGAGATTGGAAGATTTTTGTACAGCTTTAGCGCTGGATGTTAGCACTAATTGATATGATTCAGCATTACTGTGTGACAATAGCTATCAGCTTATCAGAAGGGTAATGAGATAGTATAGACAAGACAGTATACGAAGAGTACTACAGATTTCTTTTGAAGACAATTCGAAGGAAGATGCAGATATTTCAGAATAGACAGATTTAAGAAACCAACGTCGGATGATGACGATTGGTAGTTGAAGCTAAAGATTGTTTATGTCTTTGTTTGAGGTAAACAGATTTGTTAACAGCTGATGATACTGATATGTGATAAGCTGTAGATTGGTTTATACGGATGTTGTATAGCCAGTATGATGAGATTGATTTTGTCAGAACTAGTTTGAGAAGTATTATGATATGATACTTAATGAATTCTTATTCCAGCTAGGAATCAGATATTTGAGTTCTGGTTTAAACTCTGTACGCATTTCCTAAATTGATTGTTGTGAGTTCGAGGACGAACTCAGATCTAAGAGGGGGAGAAATGTAATGCCCGAGATTTAATTACGGTAATCAGATGTTGATTAATTGACATAATTGAGGTTATAGGAACTCAAATGACGAAGCCGGGCGTGGTGTATTTTACATCAAGATGTTCGACCTAACATCTCAAGATGTTCGACCGAACATCTCGCGCCCGAGCGGTAAATTATGTCCGCCCGAGCGCGATTGTTTAATGGATGAAGGCCAAGAGTTCTTCGCCCGAGCGGAAACTTTTGTCCGCCCGAGCGAGAGACGTGCTGCACAAAGAGTGTGACACGTTTTCTTATATTGCATGTATATATATATATATATATATATGTGCAATAACCGAGTCATTCTTCAGAGTTGAAGTACAGAATCGAGGAAAAAGGTTCCGAGGAAGAATTTGGATTTGTAATTGACGATTTTGGAGATCCGTCCGTCTGACATCCGTGGAGAAATACTTGTCATAAAATAGCTCCTTGAACTCATTCCATTTAAGGGTTTGAACATTGACAGTTACCTTCGTGGCCTCCCACCAAATGCGCGCAGTCTTGGTCAGAAGAAACACTGCACAACTCACTCGATCATTATCTTCAAAGTGTAGATAGTCAAAGATTGCTTCAATAGCTTTCACCCAATCCATAGCTGCAAGAGGATCCACACCTCCCACGAACTCAGGTGGATTCATTCTTTTAAATCTGTCATAGGCTCCCTCTGAACTAGGCTCCTGCCTCGCAAGGCCTCTACCTCCCCCTTGACCTGGGTTCTGCAACCTCAATAACTGTTGGATCTGCTCTCCATGAACTTTAGCCTGCTCCTTGAGCAACTTACTAAACTCACCAACAACTCGAGATGAGGAACTATCTTCTTCCTCTACAGCTTTCCTCTTAGGTGGCATCTCCTACATTGCATCTCAGTTTAAAATCATTTGAAATCATATATATATATATATATACCACAAGAGATACATATCATCATATCATTACATCAATGAGATGCAGAAGTATACATACCGAAGTGTCGCAAACAGAAGAAGTCATGTGCCAATCCATTGGTCCGAGAACCATGGCTCTGATACCACTAAATGTGACACCCTGACCCGTTTCAAAGAAATAGATTCTATAATGCGGAAGCCTTAAAAATAAAGACTTGGAGGAAATATGAACTTTAAAAAAATTTGACAAAGTTTACCCCGTAAAAGAGTTACTAACCGGCCACAATAAATAAAATCAATACGCCATAAATTACCACAACTAAACATAACCATATCCATAGCAAAAGATGAACCTTTGATCACCAAAAGATAGAGTTAAATTACACTCCCAAAATAACCAAATGTTTTACATCCCAAACCATTTCAAAACAAAATACTTTCTTCATTCTTCCTCCAAGCTTGGCACATGTCTTCCTTCTGTCTTGACACCCCGCCGTATCAATCTCGTTTACCTGCATCTGCATCTCATGAACATAACTGAAATGAGTTATAAAACTCAGCAAGTAGACCTTTAAATAACAAATACATATACCATAGTGCAATGGAAGAATCCGTATCATTTCTTTACCATGATATGCCATCAATCAATAAAATACATACATAACAATTATAAGATGGCATCTATAGCACAATTAATTTCTTTCATTTGTATGGCATTGATAGGTCATCCGTCGATGGTATACATGTACATCTCAGTCAAAATCAGTCACCGTACATGTCATTATGTTGATCAACTTCCGTCAAGTGGGTTTAGAATTACCATAGGTAACACCACAATACCATATAACCATCAAGCCATAAAAACATTCATTGATACATTTAATCAAACACGTTGTGTGCGTGCTAAAACCTTAGCTCCTTTACTTTGCCATTTGGCTTCAATTCCATTTCTTTTGAACATATCAATACATACCATATATATAATCAATGATTTAAAGGAGCTAACATCATTTGAAACACTATTTATCATATACATAGTTCATAAGATGCATTCAAAAGAAAAGTCTACTTACAACCCAATACACAAATGCTTGTCAAGTCCTTGAGGGATTCCTACAACAATAACCATATATTGAACCATTAACATCTCAATAATCATAAACCCATATCAATTAATCCATAAAACCAACACCAACAACAAACCCATGATCTCTCCCAACACCAAAACCAAGAAATAACCACACCAAAAGATTACCTTAGCTTCCTTGTACCAACAATAACCTTGCTCTCAACGCAAATCACCAACCACAAGCTTGAATCAAAGAAATAAAGGAGAGAAATGGAACCCTAGCTCACCCTTGAGAGAAGAATCGAGAAGAGTGAAGAAAGAATGAGAGAAATGAGCCAACTCTTCCATTTAAATCACTTAATCTCGAAAACACGCTTTTCCACTGTACAGGGCGCTGGGGCGGTCAAGTTTTACCGCCCTAGCGCGGAACGTACTGTCCGAAACCCAAAAATTCAGAACCAGAGGCGCTAGGGCGGTCAAACTCTACCGCCCTAGCGCGGCACCTGCTGTCCCGGCGCCGCTCTGCGCACAGCGTCTTCAAATCGCTTCCGAAACGCCTCTTCCCTTCCAAATTAGAAAAAGTGTGTAAACTACAAAGTTGTAGCTCTATATCTTATCTTGACACCCTCAAATATCAGAGCATTTGAAGGTCTGAGTAAAAGTTATGCCCAGTTCTCCCAACATGTGTCACTGGAGGAACGTCGAAACACACGACACACTTCGGGGCTCTTTTGGCTTACCTTCTACAATGATTTGAACAAACTCAAACACAAAGTTAAGCCTTATGTCTTATCTAACCACTCAATTGGCCTCACCTTATTTGGATCCATATACCATCTATTATGAAGTATATCGCATCAACGCTACAATAAACTCACACACAACAACTATAACAACCATACTAGAAACAATAAATTTCCATTCTTGACATTCTTTACCAATCATAATATAACATAAAGCCATAAACCATCACCATAAGATACCATAATCAATAATAAAAGAAATGAACGATCGGCTATTACAAGCATGATTTATCGCTTTCCCTATTATATGTTGTTTGTTATCTGAGTTGATTGCAGCATGTAATGGTTAAGCCTGAATCAGAACCGAGTCTGGATCAGAGGTATATGATCAGAGGAGGGCTGAGACAGATTATCCAGACTGTGTATTGATTTGTTTGATATTCAGATATACCGCCTCGAGAATTCCAGAAAGGGCTACTACTTCGTATGATCAGACAGATATACCAGAAACTCAGATAGATAGATCAGAAAATCAGATAGAAACACAGATGAAGAAGTTTCAGTCGTACAAACCACCGATTTTAAAGGGTACTGAGACGCCAACAGATTGTGAGAATTGGCTTGAAGATATAGAAATGTTATTTGAATTCCTTGGATTTACAGATGAGTGTAGAATTACACTGATTGGTAATCAGCTACAGGATATCGCAAGGAGTTGGTGGCGAATAACCAACGAAGTTTTGAAACAACGTAGTTCACGAATTACGTGGAAAACTTTTAAGTTTGAGTTCTACCAAAGATTTATCCCCGTATCATATAGACAAGACAAAAGTGCAGAATTTGCAAACCTGAGACATGGGCAGTTGAGCATTGACGAGTATTTGGCTCAGTTCTTTACCTTGGTACGTTTTGTCCCTCACGTGGCTAGGAATGATGAAGCAATATCTAGTCAGTTCATTCAGGGACTGAATCCAGAGATACGTATGCTGGTGAATGTGAAACAACCGATTAATTTTGCTGATACTTTGAACCGAGCCAAAAGAGCAGAAGCAGTCCTGATGGGACGAAAGGAAGTATCAGATGATCTTCCAGCACTGAGTTCACAGCAACTGCCTTCCAGAGTTGAGATTGGCAGTAGCAGTGGTGAAAAGACAGAACAACTGAAGATTCAGAAGAAACAGTTTAAGAATTTGGGAAATGAACCGAGTGGTTCCTCGGTATCCAGTGTGTCCAGTCCGAGTTATACTGGTGTATATTGCAGAAATTGTGGAGGAAGACATCCCACAGAATACTGCCAGGGAGTACTTGGTAGATGCAATATCTGTAAACAACCGGGACACTTTGCTAGAGTTTGTCCCCAGAAGCGTTCCGGAAGATTTTAGGGAACAGAGTTTAATGGAGAAACCAAACCAGAAATTCACAACAGGTACTATTCTTTATGATTCTATTGCATATGTATTGATATATACTAATGCATTTGTTAAGAATATCTTTGACTGAGTTGCATGGAGATATGCTGTATCTGTTGGGTCTGTAGGTACTGTAGTATTGATGTCCTTGCTTGTTGAGGAAATGTTAATATCAGAGATTTCTGTAACATCTTGTATACTACAGTAAGATGAGAAGGAAATAGAAATATATTATGATGTACTTGTGTTTTCTGATTTGAATGCATTACTGATATGTATATGCTGAACAAGTACAGACATATTGTAGAATTTTTGCCAGAAATGGTAAGAGTCAGATCAGAGATGACTGATCAGTGGAGATACCGCGATAAAGATTCTAGATTTAGAATTCCTTTGATATCTGTATTGTCTATGACTCGATTAATACAGAAAGGAGCAGATTGTATCCTTATGTATTCAGTAGATTTACTGAAATAGAGCCTAGCATTGGTAGATTTGCCAATGATGTATGAGTTAGCTGATGTTTGCCTAAATAAGATTTCAGATTTGCTTGATATCAGAAAGATAGATTTCAGAATTGAATTCAGATCAGAGACTGATTGTTGTTTTAGAATTCTGTACAAAATGATATTGAGTGTACAGAATGATACAGAATGAATTGAAAGATCAGTAGAAGAATATCGACCAGGAGTTACATCCGATTTAGTGTTTCTCTTTGGCATGGGTCAGTATATTCAGAGATGTTCTGATGATTTGGGCACAGTGAAGATTGATCAGTAGTCAGAATTATCAGTATTGCCAGCAAACGTTATTTTATGAGTTTTCTTAAACTCACTAGATCTGTATAGGTTGTTTTATCTCGAATCTGATTGATATTACTGTGGTTTGCATGTATGTTTGATACCGAATATTGTAAACAGTTGAGAGTTGCAACAGTTCAGAAATATGAGATCAGAATGTATCAGAATGTTTCAGAATTGTATAACAGAATTGATATCGATAATCAGAGCCAAATACCAGGTAGGTATATTTTTTTAAATTATGTTATTAACTGATTGGTTTGTATCGAATAGTTCAAATCTGAGATGACAAATGGTGTCAGAAACAGATAGTAGTAGATTCAGTTTTCAGTTTGATGATTGAGAATGTATTTTATTCGAACAGATAGTTTTGATATAAACAGATTAGATCAGCTATGACAGAAATTGTACGGAAATGTTGGCAGAAATTATACTGATATGTCTGAATTGCTAACAGAAAAGAAAGAAAGATAGAAATCAGAAGATTTATTACAGAATTGTATAGTTCTAAATAGAAATGAGAGTACATTTCTATGGCTTTCGTAATGACAGTACCGTCATTTTTTTTTACAGATTGTAAGATAAATATGATTATGATTGACAGATTGGTCAATCTATATCTATTGGTTTGTACCAGATAACGTGCAAACATGACCAAATGACACAGATTGGTGTCAGAGAAGTGGTCAGAAAGATTAGAATACCACAGTAGATTGTGTCAGATTGTGTGGGGACCCGGACGCTAATCATCTTCTTAATCATCTTTGGGATTTAATTTTATCAGTTAAGATAAAACAGGGTCTAAAAATTTTTCTTTTTAAAATAATGTGCGGAAGGTAATGGCATCTAAATCATATACATATCTGTATAAACTACATGTCAGTATAAAAGTACAATAATGTACAACAGTCTTTCAACTACTCTAAGGTTCAACTACTAAAGTTCAAGTATTAAACCAAGTCTACAATAAGTCCGGAATCACCACGCTATCTAGTCCAGCTTTGTAATGCCCAAGAATTTAATTACCGTAATCTGAAATGATTTGGATATGATTACTGTAATCGCAGATTAATCCGGAATGATTTATAGAATTAATCAAGACAATTATAGACGGAACGGATCGGATTAGAACACATTAGAAAGGTGTAAATGTGTGTGCCAAGAAAGGGTTCCGCGCACATGCGCGAGATGGCGGGCGCACATGCGCGGAGATGGCAGCAGCAGCAGCGCACATGCGCAAAGACAATGGCGCACATGCGCGGAGCTGGCCGAGGAGTTGGCGCACATGCGCGATGGGGGTGCGCGCACATGCGCGGAGCTGGCCGAGGAGTTAGCGCACATGCGCGAAGACGATGGCGCACATGCGCGAGCACTCCAGTAGCCTCGGAAGCAGAACAGAGCGCTGCGCGCACATGCGCGGAGGAACGCGCGCACATGCGCGAGCAGCGTTGGGGCGAGGCCGAGAGTCTCGCGCATATGCGCGAGAATGCGCGCGCATATGCGCGAGTGGTTGGTGGCGAATTTTGAGGATGACCCGTACGATTTCATGCAATATATATATAGATACACATGCAAACCTTCAGACTTTGGAAAGGAAGAAATCGAGATTGGAAGGGAAAGCTTTGTTCTTTTTCTTTACAATCAATTTGCGAGCGAACCGTCTATACAAATTGAAATCCGACTTCGGTACTGTGTTCCTATCAACGCAGGCTACGCAAGGACGTAAGTTTTATTACGTTTAGACAAGATTTAGACAAGATTTGATTTTATGATATTGTCAGAATTGAATATGATTCAGATATGGTGTTTCTGCTGCTACCGTAGACATTGTAGAATCGAAGTCAGATTTAGAAACGGATGGTTTATGAAATTGTTATGATTTTCGGAAATGAATTGACTGAAATTTGATATCAGAATTGTGTTATTATTGATTCAGAGTGTACAGATATTGAGATTATCATTTGTATCAATATTGATTTCGAAGTCTGGTATTATATCTGTGATATTTAGATTGACGGGGTTACTCAGACTGTATTGTTATGCCGTCGAAACATCAGTTGAGTCAGATTGATCAGATTCAGATATGATGTCGATTATGTTGTGATGTTATTGATATGAATCAGATTGTAGTTATTCAGATATTGATCAGAACAGCTTGTGTTTTGAGTTACACATTGATACAGTGTATTGGTTATTGTCATTTCAGATCGGATATGGACAGACTGGACTTCGAGACTTCGTCTTCCTCAGACGGGGAAGATAAAGGTATAATTCATGTGATATTCGGGAAGAACAACTCAATTGAGATCGCGTTGAGTTGCCCAATAAATCACATACTATACTCTTATTATGTTTTTATATGATTATGCTATGATTATAGATTGTTATTCATGCATTAAGATAGGACAGTCTGGAGATCAGGCAGACTCTAGACGTTCGGCGATATCACAGCTCTGGGGAAGATCACCGCCCCTTTGTAGATGCGGATACAGATCAGGCCGAAGTCTAGGAATAAGACGTACAGCACCTCGAGTGGTGGGTAGGTGACAGCCAGTGACGTCTTATTCACCCCGGGATCCCTAGAGTTTTAGTCGAGTCAAGTCTAGACATGATTTGATTAGGACTGCATGATTATATGGATGTGGCTTCCTAGATCATGGAACCCATCGTTATTGCTTCCAGTTGTGCTAGCAGGTTTTTATGTTTTAGATTGGTTATATGCATGTTTAACTGAGTTGACATACATGCTTGTTGTGATTAGATTTCATAGCTTATGGAATCTAATATTTTGATTTTATTCGTGACAGCATGTTTCATGAATTATTTTATGTATATACATGTTTACCATGTTTATACTGGGATTTATGTCTCACCGGAGTTATCCGGCTGTTGTCTTGTTTTGTATGTGTGCATGACAACAGGTGGGGCTGGATCAGGGTCGAGATGACGATTAGAGAAGACGAGTTAGCGTGGTGATTCCGGACTTACAGTAGACTTGGTTTTATTACTTGAATTTAGTAGTTGAACCTTAGATTAGATTATTGTACTTTAATACTGAAATGTATTTTATATATAGACATGTATATTATGTTAGATTCCATTACCTTCCGCAGTTTGCATATTTAAAAGAAAAATTTTTAGACCCTGTTTATCAGAATAGATAATTAAATCCCAATGATGATTAAGAAAATGATTAGCGTCCGGGTCCCCACAACAGGTGGTATCAGAGCGAAGATCCTTTAGAGATAGCTCTTGAGACTGAGATAGTTAGAATTGATAGATCTTTTAGATTAACTTAGATGGAGTTAGAAGAGAATGAGCGGGGTTAGGGTGAGAGATTTTGCATTGTTGTGCTAGCATGAGATGATTTTCTGTTCCTTGCATGTGTGCTAGCATGAGATTGATTTCTTGTTGATTGACATTGTGATGCTAGCATGAGACTATATGTTATTGCTTACAGATACATGTTTACCTGATTATATGATGTAAATTGGTATTATGTATTCGGGAATATGATCAGATCGAATTCATGACCAGCAGTAAGATGGTCAGGAGAAGATTGTGAAACAGATTTGTGGTATGGGATTACTGATGTTTTTGGTAATCAGATATAGCTCCCCGCAGAATTCCAGAAAAAGGCAGTACGTCATATGATCAGACAGATGAAGAACAAATCTCAGATAGATGTGGCAGAAATTCAGATGGAAACACAGTTACAGAGGTTTCAGTCGTTTCAACCGCCAATTCTGAAGGGAACTGAGACGTCAGTAGATTGTGAGAAATGGCTTAGAGGAGACAGAAATGTTATTTGAATTCCTGAATTTCACAGATGAGTGTAGAATTAGGTTTATTGAGAACCAGTTGCAAGAGACTGCTAGAAGATGGTGGTTACTCACCAAAGGAGCCTTAGAGCAGAGTCGTTCAGTGATCACGTGGAAGACCTTTAGATTTGAATTTTATCAAAGATTCTTCCCTACCTCATATAGACAGGATAGAAGTGCAGAATTTGCAAACCTGAGACAGGGTCCTTTAAGTGTTGATGAATACTTGGCACAGTTCTTCACACTTCTACGTTTTGCTCCTCTTGTGGCTAGAAATGATGATGCTATGTCTAGCCAGTTCATTCAAGGATTGAATCCAGAAATACGTACGTTAGTAAATGTGAAGCAATCGAATAATTTTGCTGATACTTTGAATAGAGCTAAAAGAGCAGAAACGGTTCTGATAGGACAACAGGGAGCATCGTATGTTCTTCCAGAACCGACCACACGACGGCCTTCCAGAGTGGAGATTGGCAGTCGTAGTGGTAAGGAAAAAGAACCATTGAGAATTCAAAAGAAACAGTGCAAGAAGTTAGGAAGTGATTCCTCTAGTTCTAGCAGTCCTGGTCCGAGCTATACCGGAGTGTATTGTAGGACTTGTGGAGGGAGACATTCCCCAGAGCAATGCAAAGGAGTGCTTGGTAGGTGCAATATCTGTAAGCAGACGGGACACTTTGCTAAAGTTTGTCCTCAGAAACATTTTCGAAGACCTTAAAGAACAAAGTCATTGGTGGTAATGACTGAGAAACAAACCCAGAAACTACAACAGGTACTATTCTTTATGATTATTGCAGATGTATTGATATATACTAATGCATTCGCCAGAGTATCTGTGATTGAATAGCATGGTGATATGCTACATTTATGGGGTCTGTTTGTGCTGTAGTATTGATTTACTTACTGTTTGGAGGAATATGTTGATATCAGAGATTTCTATGTCATGTTATATACTACAGTAGAATGAAACCGGGATTGGGCTAGATGATGATGTACTTGTGTTATATGATGTTGCTTGCATTACTGACATATATATGCTAAACAAGTACAGAAAGTAAGATCAGATCTAGTTAATAAATGAGGATTCTAGATCCAGATTCCTTAGATCATTGTACTGTTCATGACTCGATTAGTACAGAAAGGAGTAGATAGTATCCTTATGTATTCAGTAGATCACTGAAATCGAGTCTAGCAGTAACCAATGTGCTAGTAATCTAATAGTTGACTGGTGTTGGCCTAGATAGGATGTCAGATGTGTTTTATATCAGATAATGAACAGAAAGAAGTGACAGATTAACAGTATGGGCTAAGGAATCCAGTTGATTGTGTATTTTCTCTTGAAGACATTTCAGTTCTGTTTCTAGATTGGCAGATTATGTGTTCAAGGGTAGTCTGAAGAATAATGCTTGTTATCTCTATGATTTATTGATATATTGGCAGCATTCGATTGATTATATTGAATATTGAAGACCTGTGTTAAATATTCCGAGAACTGTGATTATTGTATACAGCAAGGGTCAGGTATGAATCCGGTATGCAGCTACTGATACAGGTTTTCATTCAGACTATGCGGTATCAGAAATGTCAGCATTAGCAGAATGTCAGATATGTCAGAACCAGATTATCTTCTTCTGATTTTCTTGTTCTTGTATGCTTTATATCTGCTGAGTATTGTTATGATTCTAAATCAGTATTTGAGATATCTTATATGGTTGGGAGTATATTCTATTTGCAGATGAGATATAGCAGTTGATCTGGGCAGTATGAAGATTGGTCAGCCAGCTAGAATCTATTATGTTATGAGTTTTCTTAAACTCACTAGATCTGTATAGGTTCTTTCTATTCAGAAGTTGATGTGATATTACTGTTATTGTGAGTTAGTGTGTGATGCAGATTAGTGTAAACAGTTTAGAATTATAACCAGTATTTTCAGACCTGTATTTTGTTGATCAGATCAGTATAACAGCTATGTGATTTGTGTTTTGTATAAGACCGACTATCGTGCTATATCAGAATTTACAGAATTGTTTACAGCTTTTGGTATTGATCGTCAGAGCCGAATACCAGGTAGGTATTTCTTATTTATTTTTATGTTATTAACTGATCTTTTACAGCATAGTTCGAATCTGAACTCTCAGGTAGTGTCAGAAATGCACCGTAGGGAATTCAGTTTTCATTCAGATGGTTCAGAATATAGGATATCCGAACAGATAGTGTTGGTATAGACAGACTTGATCAGTGGTAACAGAATTTGTACAGAAATATGGGCAGAAAGTGTACTGATATGTTTGAAGCATTAACAAAATAAGCCAGAAAGCTAGGAATCAGAAGATGAGTACCGACTTAGGGTATTTCTGAATAGAAATGGGAGTACATTTCTATGGCTTTAGTAATGAAAGTACCGCAATTTTTTTTTTCCAAAGTAAGATATGATATGATTATGATTGATAGATTATTCAATCTGTATCTATCAGTTTGTACCAGATGACGTACAAACAGGACCAGATGACATAGATCGATGTCAAAGAATTAATCAGATGGATTAGAACGCTGCCTTGGATGATATCAGATTGTGATTGTGATGAAGTTTGTACTTATGGTAGGTTATATCATAAGCTGGTTCTCTCAGACTTGTTAACAGAGTGACAGGTAGTCAGTGTGTAGTAATACCCAGATATTGGAAGACATTGATAGAACTCGAGGTGCTGGATGTTAGCACTAGTTATCAAGATAGTGCAGAAGGAATAGATGTAGGAAACCAATGTCAGATGATGACGATTGGTATTTGGAGCCGAAGATGGGATAGCAACTACAGGTGGGTATATACGGATGTTGTATAGCCAGTAATATGGGATTGATTCGGCTAGTGAAATGAGTTTGGATGTTAAACTCTGGTATGCATTTCTTCTGATAGATTTGGGTTGATGATTGGTGAGTTCGAGGACGAACTCAATTTCTAAGAGGGGGAGAAATGGTAATGCCCAAGAATTTAATTACCGTAATCTGAAATGATTTGGATATGATTACTGTAATCGCAGATTAATCCGGAATGATTTATAGAATTAATCAAGACAATTATAGACGGAATGGATCGGATTAGAACACATTAGAAAGGTGTAAATGTGTGTGCCAAAGAAGGGTTCCGCGCACATGCGCGAGATGGCGGGCGCACATGCGCGGAGATGGCAGCAGCAGCAGCGCACATGCGCAAAGACAATGGCGCACATGCGCGGAGCTGGCCGAGGAGTTGGCGCACATGCGCGATGGGGGTGCGCGCACATGCGCGGAGCTGGCCGAGGAGTTAGCGCACATGCGCGAAGACGATGGCGCACATGCGCGAGCACTCCAGTAGCCTCGGAAGCAGAACAGAGCGCTGCGCGCACATGCGCGGAGGAACGCGCGCACATGCGCGAGCAGCGTTGGGGCGAGGCCGAGAGTCTCGCGCATATGCGCGAGAATGCGCGCGCATATGCGCGAGTGGTTGGTGGCGAATTTTGAGGATGACACGTACGATTTCATGCAATATATATATATAGATACACATGCAAACCTTCAGACTTTGGAAAGGAAGAAATCGAGATTGGAAGGGAAGCTTTGTTCTTTTTCTTTACAATCAATTTGCGAGCGAACCGTCTATACAAATTGAAATCCGACTTCGTACTGTGTTCCTATCAACGCAGGGCTACGCAAGGACGTAAGTTTTATTACGTTTAGACAAGATTTTAGACAAGATTTGATTTTATGATATTGTCAGAATTGAATATGATTCAGATATGGTGTTTCTGCTACCGTAGGACATTGTAGAATCGAAGTCAGATTTAGAAACGGATGGTTTATGAAATTGTTATGATTTTCGGAAATGAATTGACTGAAATTTGATATCAGAATTGTGTTATTATTGATTCAGAGTGTACAGATATTGAGATTATCATTTGTATCAATATTGATTTCGAAGTCTGGTATTATATCTGTGATATTTAGATTGACGGGGTTACTCAGACTGTATTGTTATGCCGTCGAAACATCAGTTGAGTCAGATTGATCAGATTCAGATATGATGTCGATTATGTTGTGATGTTATTGATATGAATCAGATTGTAGTTATTCAGATATTGATCAGAACAGCTTGTGTTTTGAGTTACACATTGATACAGTGTATTGGTTATTGTCATTTCAGATCGGATATGGACAGACTGGACTTCGAGACTTCGTCTTCCTCAGACGGGGAAGATAAAGGTATAATTCATGTGATATTCGGGAAGAACAACTCAATTGAGATCGCGTTGAGTTGCCCAATAAATCACATACTATACTCTTATTATGTTTTTATATGATTATGCTATGATTATAGATTGTTATTCATGCATTAAGATAGACAGTCTGGAGATCAGGCAGACTCTAGACGTTCGGCGATATCACAGCTCTGGGGAAGATCACCGCCCCTTTGTAGATGCGGATACAGATCAGGCCGAAGTCTAGGAATAAGACGTACAGCACCTCGAGTGGTGGGTAGGTGACAGCCAGTGACGTCTTATTCACCCCGGGATCCCTAGAGTTTTAGTCGAGTCAAGTCTAGACATGATTTGATTAGGACTGCATGATTATATGGATGTGGCTTCCTAGATCATGGAACCCATCGTTATTGCTTCCAGTTGTGCTAGCAGGTTTTTATTTTTAGATTGGTTATATGCATGTTTAACTGAGTTGACATACATGCTTGTTGTGATTAGATTTCATAGCTTATGGAATCTAATATTTGATTTTATTCGTGACAGCATGTTTCATGAATTATTTTATGTATATACATGTTTACCATGTTTATACTGGGATTTATGTCTCACCGGAGTTATCCGGCTGTTGTCTTGTTTTGTATGTGTGCATGACAACAGGTGGGGCTGGATCAGGGTCGAGATGACGATTAGAGAAGACGAGTTAGCGTGGTGATTCCGGACTTACAGTAGACTTGGTTTTATTACTTGAATTTAGTAGTTGAACCTTAGATTAGATTATTGTACTTTAATACTGAAATGTATTTATATATAGACATGTATATTATTGTAGATTCCATTACCTTCCGCAGTTTGCATATTTAAAAGAAAAAATTTTTAGACCCTGTTTATCAGAATAGATAATTAAATCCCAATGATGATTAAGAAAATGATTAGCGTCCGGGGTCCCCACAAGCTTTCTTTCTCATCTTGACCCTGATCCAGCCCCACCTGTTGTCATGCACACATACAAAACAAGACAACAGCCGGATAACTCCGGTGAGAATAAATCCCAGTATAAAACATGGTAAGCATGTATATACACAAAGTAAATCATGAAACGATCTATAATGAATAAACTTAAAAGTAATAGATTTCATATTCTATGAAATTAAATCAAAATAAGCATGCAACTCAATCAGATAAACATGCATTTCAAATCAATCTTAAAAACATGCTATCATAACTGAAAGCAATAAAGATGGGTTCCAAGGTCTAGGAAACCACATTCATAACGCATGCAATTCTATTCAAATCCATGTCTAGACTCAACTCAACTATAACTCTAGGGATCCCGTTGTGAATAAGACGATCTATCACCTACTCTCCAATCGGGGTGACGGTACGTCTTATTCCTAGACTTCGGTCTGATCTGTATCCATATCTACCATAGGGAATGATCTTCCCCTAAAGCTGTGATATCACCGAACGTCTAGAAGTTTCACTGATCTGTCAAGAATTTCCTATCTTAAATGAAATTAATCTATAAACAAAGCATAATCATATCAAAACATAAATAATAGTCTAGTATGTGATTTTATTGGGAAACTCAAATGGGATCTCAAATGAGTTTGTCTTCCCAAATATCACATGAATTATACCTTTGTCGTCCCGGTCTGACGAAGACGATGACCTGTATTCAACTCTGTCCATCCCGAATCTGAAATGACAATATCGAATACTCTGTATCAATGAATACCTCAAAATACAATCTGTTCTAATCAATACTTAACTCAGTACATATCTGATCAATATCTGAATAAGATACAATTCAATTCCCGTCATCGCTATCACAATACAATCTGAATCATATCGAAATCTGATTAATCTAATTCAACTGATGTTTCGACGGTATAATAATACAATCTGAATAACCCCGTCAGTCTGAACATCACATATATAATACTGGAACTCGTAATCAATACTGATACAAGTGATAATCTTAATAACAATACGAATCTGATATGAAATCTCAGTCAAATCCACTCCAAAAATCATAACAAATACATAAACAATCTGTTCTTCAATCTGACTTCAATTATATACTGTCTACGGTAGCAGATACACCATATCTGAATCATATTCAATTCTAGTAATATCATATTTTTAAAACATCTCAAAACGTAACAAAACTTACGTTCAGTTGTAGCCTGTGTTGATAGGAACACAGTACCGAAGTCGGATTTCAATTCAGATAGACGGTTCGCTCGTAAATCGATTTCGAAATGTCCGAACCAAGCTTTCCCCAACCTTTTCGATTTCCTTCTGCCAAAATCTGAAGGTTTGCATGTGTATATATATATATATTGCATGCAAATCATACGTGTCATTTCCGAATTTTGCCACAAAACAACTCGCGCATGTGCGCGCTTCATCTCGCGCATATGCGCCACATATTCTGGAGCTGTCGCGCATATGCGCGCATTTTCTCGCGCATATGCGCGAGGTCTTCTGGACCCCTCGCGCATATGCGCGTGTTTCTTCGCGCATGTGCGCCGGTCCTTACTTTTGAGATGTTCGGCCGAACATCTCGATATGTTCGGTTGAACATCTTGACTTATATTATAACGATGCCCGACTTCTTCATTCAAGTTCGTATAACCTCAATGATGAAATTAATCAACGTATGATTACAGTAATTAAGTCTCGGGCATTACATTTCTCCCCCTCTTAGATCTGAGTTCGTCCTCGAACTCACAAGCAATCACTTCAGATATATCAGAAGAAATGTATACAAAGTTCAAAACAGAACTCATCTCAATGAATCTGTTCTGAAATCTCAATCTTGCAATACTGGCTATACAACATCTGTATAAACCAACTACAGCTCATAACAAATTACTGTCATCAGCGGTTATCAAATCTGTTTATCCCGATCAAGGATATATTCAATCTTGTCTTCAAATACCAATCGTCACCATCCGACGCTGGCATGATAAATCTGTCTGATCTGAGCTATTCTCATTCTATTCTGAATCAACTATCTTTTCTGAGTCATATTTCTGACTGTATCAGATCCTACACCGGTATCTCTGAGATATTATTCTGATTCAAAGAATCTATAGTACTCACTGTACAATGTCTCATCTGTACCTATCTCATAATCCCTCTGGTAATCTGATAAATACCATCATATCATAACTCACATAGTACAAATCTGTCATCTTAACTAGTGCTAACATCCAGCACTACAGCTGTATAGTGCTAACATCCAACACTAAAGCTGTAACAAAATCTGCTAATATCTTGCTAATACATTCTGACCATTTCTCTGACATTGATCTTTGTCATTTGGTCATGTTTGTACGTGATCTGGTACAAACTAATAATTATAGATTGATTAATATGTCAATCCCAATCATATCATGTCTCAATCTGGAAGTATTACAGTGATCTCACTACGAAATTCTTAGAAATATACTTCCCATGTTTAACCAAAAATATACAAATTCTGTAATAACTCTTCTGATTTCTATCTTTCTGTCTTCTTTTATTGGCGATTCCGACGTATCAGTAAAATTTCTGCCAACATTTCAGTTAATAATAAAATTAAAGAAAAATACCTACCTGGTATTCGGCTCTGACTATCAATATCAATTCTGTTATACAATTCTGAAACATTCTGACATCATAAGATAATCAATCTCATACAAAATACACAATCACATATCTGTTACTCGACTCTGATTACGGAAATCTAATTCTGAACATTCTGATCACATTTCTGAATTACTGTAACTCTCCCCGGTTCACAATAATCTGTAGCATATACGGATTCAAAACAACAGTAATATCAAATCAGAGACGAAATATCAATATCCGATACAGATCTAGTGAGTTCAGTGAACTCATAAAATAAGGATTTCTGATAAATATCTTCATGTCATTCTGCTCAACTGGTATAGCTCATCTGCAATAAAATATTCTTCACCAAAACAATATAAGATGTCTCGAATACTGATTTAGAAAAATAATAATAATACTCAGCAGATAGAAAGCAGCAGTCGAATAAAATAATCTGCCAACTCAGACAAAATACATTTCTGATATTTCTGACATTTCTGATCTTTCTGATATCAGTATCATTCTCGGTTCTGATCATGATCTTCACTGTGTCAAAATCAATCGGTATACCGTCTTCAGATATCGCCTATTCTGAATACAATCTGTTTCAAGCAATCTTCTTATCTGAACGATTTCTGTATACTACAATCACAGCTCTCAATATATTCAATAAAATCTTTAGATATCCAATTCAATCAATCAAATGCTACTAATCTATCAAAGTCTTATAGATTCAAAAGCATAAAATCATCTGAATATCTCTGAACATACTGACACATGCCAAAGAGAAACACTAACTCAGCTGTCACTCTTGGTCGATATTCTTTTACTGCTCTTTCAATTCTTTCAATTTATTCTGTATCGTTCTGTACATTCAATATTATCCTGTACTGAGTTCTAAAACAACAAACAGTACCGGATCTCGATTCAATTCTGAAATCCATCTTTCTGATATGAAACAAATCTGAAATCTTTTCTGGTTAACAATCAGCTAATTCTTACATCACTGTCAATTCTGTAATTGCTAAACTCGATTTCAGTGGGTCTACTGAATACATAAGGATACTATCTGTCCTTTCTGTATGAATCGAGTTAGAGCAATATTAAGATAAAATGAATTCTGAGTCTAGAATCCTTACCAGGAATTCCCCGTTTCTCAGCCAGATCTGGTCTGAATCTGACCATTTCTGGAATAATTCTACAATATTTTGTACTTGCTTATCATCTCAATATCAATAATGCAATCAAATCAGATCAACTAACACAAGTACAACACAATCTAACTCAATCTCCTTCTATCTTACTATAGTATATGTGTATCACAAAAATCTCTGATATCCACATTTTCCTCAACAATCAAAGAAATCAATACTACAGTATAAACAAACCCAACAGGTACAGCATATCTCCATGCAACTCAGTCAAAGATATTCTTAACAAATGCATTAGTATATATCAATACATATGCAACATAATCATAAATGAATAGTACCTGTCACTACATCATCAAGTGTCTCTTGGGTCTGTTCCCCGATCACTACCACCAGATGGTCCAGCTCCCGGAAATCTACGGGGATCTCTTTGGGGACAAACTCTAGCAAGGTGTCCCAGTTGTTTACAGACATTGCATCTGCCAGTCACTCCCCAGCATTGCTCAGTGGGATGTCTCCCTCCGCAATTCCTGCAGTACACTCCAGGGTAGCTCGCGCTGGAACCACTAGAGCTGGATGAACCGCTCAGTCCACTCCCTAACTTCTTGAAGGACTTCTTTCGAGTTTTCAGCAAGTATTGCTTTCCACTCGTACTGCCACGCTCAAATCTCGAAGGGGATTGTGGTGTCTGGGGTTGCTTCACACACAACCTCGTTAATTGTCGAATCAGACTCGCTTCTGCTCTCTTTGCTTTACTCAAGACATCAGCAAAGTGATAAGGTCGCTGTAGATTCATGAATGCAACTATCTCCGAATTCAATCCTCTGATGAATTGATTCACTACAGCTTCATCATCCCTAGCCATATGAGGAGCAAAACGCAACAGAGTAGAGAATTTAGCAGCATAATCATCAATATTCAATTGACCTTGACTTAAATTCTCAAATTCTGCTTTCTTGTCTTCTCGGTACGAGGCGGAGAAAAACCTTTGATAGAATTCAGTCTTGAAGACTTCCCACGTGATCATCGTACCACGTTGTGCTAATACTCCTTTGATTGTAATCCACCAACTTCTGGCAGCCTCTCGTAATTGGTGAAATACCAATTTAACCCTCTGGTCATCTGTTCAATCCAGTAAATCAAACAAGATTTCTATATCATCTAACCAGTTCTGACAATCTGCAGATGTCTCGATACCACTCAAACTCGGCGGCTGAAATAACTGAAGTTCTGCCAACTTTACTTCCATCGGAGTTTCTGATGCATCTATCTGTTCAGACGAAGTACTAACCTTTTCTGGAATTCTCCGAGGCGGTATATCTGAATATCAAACAAATCAATACACGATCTGTATAATCTGTCTCAGCCCTCCTCTGATCATTTACCTCTGATTCAGACTCGGTTCTGATCCAGGCTTTGTAATTACATGCTGCAATCAACTCAGATACCAACCAACATGTAATAGGGAAAGCAATAAATCATGCTGGCACACACAATGTAATTCAACATTGAAATAAATCTCATGCTAGCAATCACATGCAAGGAAAAAAAATACAATCTACCCCGGTCATTCTCTTCTATCTCAATATAAAGAATCTATCAGTTCTGACTATCTTCTCCTAAAGGATCTATGGCTCTGATACCACCTGTTGTGGGGACCCGGACGCTAATCATCTTCTTAATCATCTTTGGGATTTAATTTTATCAGTTAAGATAAAACAGGGTCTAAAAATTTTTCTTTTTAAAATAAAGTGCGGAAGGTAATGACATCTAAATCATATACATATCTGTATAAAACTACATGTCAGTATAAAAGTACAATAATGTACAACAGTCTTTCAACTACTCTAAGGTTCAACTACTAAAGTTCAAGTATTAAACCAAGTCTACAATAAGTCCGGAATCACCACGCTATCTAGTCCAGCTTCTTTCTCATCTTGACCCTGATCCAGCCCCACCTGTTGTCATGCACACATACAAAACAAGACAACAGCCGGATAACTCCGGTGAGAATAAATCCCAGTATAAAACATGGTAAGCATGTATATACACAAAGTAAATCATGAAACGATCTATCATGAATAAACTTAAAAGTAATAGATTTCATATTATATGAAATTAAATCAAAATAAGCATGCAACTCAATCAGATAAACATGCATTTCAAATCAAATCTTAAAAACATGCTATCATTACTGAAAGCAATAAAGATGGGTTCCAAGGTCTAGGAAACCACATTCATAACGCATGCAATTCTATTCAAATCCATGTCTAGACTCAACTCAACTATAACTCTAGGGATCCCGTTGTGAATAAGACGATCTATCACCTACTCTCCAATCGGGGTGACGGTACGTCTTATTCCTAGACTTCGGTCTGATCTGTATCCATATCTACCATAGGGAATGATCTTCCCCTAAAGCTGTGATATCACCGAACGTCTAGAAGTTTCACTGATCTGTCAAGACTTTCCTATCTTAAATGAAATTAATATTAATCTATAAACAAAGCATAATCATATCAAAACATAAATAATAGTCTAGTATGTGATTTTATTGGGAAACTCAAATGGGATCTCAAATGAGTTTGTCTTCCCGAATATCACATGAATTATACCTTTGTCGTCCCGGTCTGACGAAGACGATGACCTGTATTCAACTCTGTCCATCCCGAATCTGAAATGACAATATCGAATACTCTGTATCAATGAATACCTCAAAATACAATCTGTTCTAATCAATACTTAACTCAGTACATATCTGATCAATATCTGAATAAGATACAATTCAATTCCCGTCATCGCTATCACAATACAATCTGAATCATATCGAAATCTGATTAATCTAATTCAACTGATGTTTCGACGGTATAATAATACAATCTGAATAACCCCGTCAGTCTGAACATCACATATATAATACTGGAACTCGTAATCAATACTGATACAAGTGATAATCTTAATAACAATACGAATCTGATATGAAATCTCAGTCAAATCCACTCCAAAAATCATAACAAATACATAAACAATCTGTTCTTCAATCTGACTTCAATTATATACTGTCTACGGTAGCAGATACACCATATCTGAATCATATTCAATTCTAGTAATATCATATTTTTAAAACATCTCAAAACGTAACAAAACTTACGTTCAGTTGTAGCCTGTGTTGATAGGAACACAGTACCGAAGTCGGATTTCAATTCAGATAGACGGTTCGCTCGTAAATCGATTTCGAAATGTCCGAACCAAGCTTTCCCCAACCTTTTCGATTTCCTTCTGCCAAAATCTGAAGGTTTGCATGTGTATATATATATATATTGCATGCAAATCATACGTGTCATTTCCGAATTTTGCCACAAAACAACTCGCGCATGTGCGCGCTTCATCTCGTGCATATGCGCCACATATTCTGGAGCTGTCGCGCATATGCGTGCATTTTCTCGCGCATATGCGCGAGGTCTTCTGGACCCCTCGCGCATATGCGCGTGTTTCTTCGCGCATGTGCGCCGGTCCTTACTTTTGAGATGTTCGGCCGAACATCTCGATATGTTCGGTTGAACATCTTGACTTATATTATAACGATGCCCGACTTCTTCATTCAAGTTCGTATAACCTCAATGATGAAATTAATCAACGTATGATTACAGTAATTAAGTCTCGGGCATTACATTTCTCCCCCTCTTAGATCTGAGTTCGTCCTCGAACTCACAAGCAATCACTTCAGATATATCAGAAGAAATGTATACAAAGTTCAAAACAGAACTCATCTCAATGAATCTGTTCTGAAATCTCAATCTTGAAATACTGGCTATACAACATCTGTATAAACCAACTACAGCTCATAACAAATTACTGTCATCAGCGGTTATCAAATCTGTTTATCCCGATCAAGGATATATTCAATCTTGTCTTCAAATACCAATCGTCACCATCCGACGCTGGCATGATAAATCTGTCTGATCTGAGCTATTCTCATTCTATTCTGAATCAACTATCTTTTCTGAGTCATATTTATGACTGTATCAGATCCTACACCGGTATCTCTGAGATATTATTCTGATTCAAAGAATCTATAGTACTCACTGTACAATGTCTCATCTGTACCTATCTCATAATTAAGTCTCGGGCATTACAGATTGTGATTTTGCTTGAATTTGTATTCGTGATAGAGTATATCATGAACTCTCTCTGAGATTGTTTTACAGATTGACAGGCAGTCAGAATGTGTTATCCAGAGATTGGAAGATTTTTGTACAGCTTTAGCGCTGGATGTTAGCACTAATTGATATGATTCAGCATTACTGTGTGACAATAGCTATCAGCTTATCAGAAGGGTAATGAGATAGTATAGACAAGACAGTATACGAAGAGTACTACAGATTTCTTTTGAAGACAATTCGAAGGAAGATGCAGATATTTCAGAATAGACAGATTTAAGAAACCAACGTCGGATGATGACGATTGGTAGTTGAAGCTAAAGATTGTTTATGTCTTTGTTTGAGGTAAACAGATTTGTTAACAGCTGATGATACTGATATGTGATAAGCTGTAGATTGGTTTATACGGATGTTGTATAGCCAGTATGATGAGATTGATTTTGTCAGAACTAGTTTGAGAAGTATTATGATATGATACTTAATGAATTCTTATTCCAGCTAGGAATCAGATATTTGAGTTCTGGTTTAAACTCTGTACGCATTTCCTAAATTGATTGTTGTGAGTTCGAGGACGAACTCAGATCTAAGAGGGGGAGAAATGTAATGCCCGAGATTTAATTACGGTAATCAGATGTTGATTAATTGACATAATTGAGGTTATAGGAACTCAAATGACGAAGCCGGGCGTGGTGTATTTTACATCAAGATGTTCGACCTAACATCTCAAGATGTTCGACCGAACATCTCGCGCCCGAGCGGTAAATTATGTCCGCCCGAGCGCGATTGTTTAATGGATGAAGGCCAAGAGTTCTTCGCCCGAGCGGAAACTTTTGTCCGCCCGAGCGAGAGACGTGCTGCACAAAGAGTGTGACACGTTTTCTTATATTGCATGTATATATATATATATATATATATATGTGCAATAACCGAGTCATTCTTCAGAGTTGAAGTACAGAATCGAGGAAAAAGGTTCCGAGGAAGAATTTGGATTTGTAATTGACGATTTTGGAGATCCGTCCGTCTGACATCCGTGGAGAAATACTTGTCATAAAATAGCTCCTTGAACTCATTCCATTTAAGGGTTTGAACATTGACAGTTACCTTCGTGGCCTCCCACCAAATGCGCGCAGTCTTGGTCAGAAGAAACACTGCACAACTCACTCGATCATTATCTTCAAAGTGTAGATAGTCAAAGATTGCTTCAATAGCTTTCACCCAATCCATAGCTGCAAGAGGATCCACACCTCCCACGAACTCAGGTGGATTCATTCTTTTAAATCTGTCATAGGCTCCCTCTGAACTAGGCTCCTGCCTCGCAAGGCCTCTACCTCCCCCTTGACCTGGGTTCTGCAACCTCAATAACTGTTGGATCTGCTCTCCATGAACTTTAGCCTGCTCCTTGAGCAACTTACTAAACTCACCAACAACTCGAGATGAGGAACTATCTTCTTCCTCTACAGCTTTCCTCTTAGGTGGCATCTCCTACATTGCATCTCAGTTTAAAATCATTTGAAATCATATATATATATATATATACCACAAGAGATACATATCATCATATCATTACATCAATGAGATGCAGAAGTATACATACCGAAGTGTCGCAAACAGAAGAAGTCATGTGCCAATCCATTGGTCCGAGAACCATGGCTCTGATACCACTAAATGTGACACCCTGACCCGTTTCAAAGAAATAGATTCTATAATGCGGAAGCCTTAAAAATAAAGACTTGGAGGAAATATGAACTTTAAAAAAATTTGACAAAGTTTACCCCGTAAAAGAGTTACTAACCGGCCACAATAAATAAAATCAATACGCCATAAATTACCACAACTAAACATAACCATATCCATAGCAAAAGATGAACCTTTGATCACCAAAAGATAGAGTTAAATTACACTCCCAAAATAACCAAATGTTTTACATCCCAAACCATTTCAAAACAAAATACTTTCTTCATTCTTCCTCCAAGCTTGGCACATGTCTTCCTTCTGTCTTGACACCCCGCCGTATCAATCTCGTTTACCTGCATCTGCATCTCATGAACATAACTGAAATGAGTTATAAAACTCAGCAAGTAGACCTTTAAATAACAAATACATATACCATAGTGCAATGGAAGAATCCGTATCATTTCTTTACCATGATATGCCATCAATCAATAAAATACATACATAACAATTATAAGATGGCATCTATAGCACAATTAATTTCTTTCATTTGTATGGCATTGATAGGTCATCCGTCGATGGTATACATGTACATCTCAGTCAAAATCAGTCACCGTACATGTCATTATGTTGATCAACTTCCGTCAAGTGGGTTTAGAATTACCATAGGTAACACCACAATACCATATAACCATCAAGCCATAAAAACATTCATTGATACATTTAATCAAACACGTTGTGTGCGTGCTAAAACCTTAGCTCCTTTACTTTGCCATTTGGCTTCAATTCCATTTCTTTTGAACATATCAATACATACCATATATATAATCAATGATTTAAAGGAGCTAACATCATTTGAAACACTATTTATCATATACATAGTTCATAAGATGCATTCAAAAGAAAAGTCTACTTACAACCCAATACACAAATGCTTGTCAAGTCCTTGAGGGATTCCTACAACAATAACCATATATTGAACCATTAACATCTCAATAATCATAAACCCATATCAATTAATCCATAAAACCAACACCAACAACAAACCCATGATCTCTCCCAACACCAAAACCAAGAAATAACCACACCAAAAGATTACCTTAGCTTCCTTGTACCAACAATAACCTTGCTCTCAACGCAAATCACCAACCACAAGCTTGAATCAAAGAAAATAAAGGAGAGAAATGGAACCCTAGCTCACCCCTTGAGAGAAGAATCGAGAAGAGTGAAGAAAGAATGAGAGAAATGAGCCAACTCTTCCATTTAAATCACTTAATCTCGAAAACACGCTTTTCCACTGTACAGGGCGCTGGGGCGGTCAAGTTTTACCGCCCTAGCGCGGAACGTACTGTCCGAAACCCAAAAATTCAGAACCAGAGGCGCTAGGGCGGTCAAACTCTACCGCCCTAGCGCGGCACCTGCTGTCCCGGCGCACGCTCTGCGCACAGCGTCTTCAAAGATCGCTTCCGAAACGCCTCTTCCCTTCCAAATTAGAAAAAGTGGTAAACTACAAAGTTGTAGCTCTATATCTTATCTTGACACCCTCAAAATATCAGAGCATTTGAAGGTCTGAGTAAAAAGTTATGCCCATTCTCCCAACATGTGTCACTGGAGGAACGTCGAAACACACGACACACTTCGGGGCTCTTTTGGCTTACCTTCTACAATGATTTGAACAAAACTCAAAACAACAAAGTTAAAGCCTTATGTCTTATCTAACCACTCCAATTGGCCTCACCTTATTTGGATCCATATACCATCTATTATGAAGTATATCGCATCAACGCTACAATAAACTCACACACAACAACTATAACAACCATACTAGAAACAATAAATTTCCATTCTTGACATTCTTTACCAATCATAATATAACATAAAGCCATAAACCATCACCATAAGATACCATAATCAATAATAAAAGAAATGAACGATCGGCTATTACAAGCATGATTTATCGCTTTCCCTATTATATGTTGTTTGTTATCTGAGTTGATTGCAGCATGTAATGGTTAAGCCTGAATCAGAACCGAGTCTGGATCAGAGGTATATGATCAGAGGAGGGCTGAGACAGATTATCCAGACTGTGTATTGATTTGTTTGATATTCAGATATACCGCCTCGGAGAATTCCAGAAAGGGCTACTACTTCGTATGATCAGACAGATATACCAGAAACTCAGATAGATAGATCAGAAAATCAGATAGAAACACAGATGAAGAAGTTTCAGTCGTACAAACCACCGATTTTAAAGGGTACTGAGACGCCAACAGATTGTGAGAATTGGCTTGAAGATATAGAAATGTTATTTGAATTCCTTGGATTTACAGATGAGTGTAGAATTACACTGATTGGTAATCAGCTACAGGATATCGCAAGGAGTTGGTGGCGAATAACCAACGAAGTTTTGAAACAACGTAGTTCACGAATTACGTGGAAAACTTTTAAGTTTGAGTTCTACCAAAGATTTATCCCCGTATCATATAGACAAGACAAAAGTGCAGAATTTGCAAACCTGAGACATGGGCAGTTGAGCATTGACGAGTATTTGGCTCAGTTCTTTACCTTGGTACGTTTTGTCCCTCACGTGGCTAGGAATGATGAAGCAATATCTAGTCAGTTCATTCAGGGACTGAATCCAGAGATACGTATGCTGGTGAATGTGAAACAACCGATTAATTTTGCTGATACTTTGAACCGAGCCAAAAGAGCAGAAGCAGTCCTGATGGGACGAAAGGAAGTATCAGATGATCTTCCAGCACTGAGTTCACAGCAACTGCCTTCCAGAGTTGAGATTGGCAGTAGCAGTGGTGAAAAGACAGAACAACTGAAGATTCAGAAGAAACAGTTTAAGAATTTGGGAAATGAACCGAGTGGTTCCTCGGTATCCAGTGTGTCCAGTCCGAGTTATACTGGTGTATATTGCAGAAATTGTGGAGGAAGACATCCCACAGAATACTGCCAGGGAGTACTTGGTAGATGCAATATCTGTAAACAACCGGGACACTTTGCTAGAGTTTGTCCCCAGAAGCGTTCCGGAAGATTTTAGGGAACAGAGTTTAATGGAGAAACCAAACCAGAAATTCACAACAGGTACTATTCTTTATGATTCTATTGCATATGTATTGATATATACTAATGCATTTGTTAAGAATATCTTTGACTGAGTTGCATGGAGATATGCTGTATCTGTTGGGTCTGTAGGTACTGTAGTATTGATGTCCTTGCTTGTTGAGGAAATGTTAATATCAGAGATTTCTGTAACATCTTGTATACTACAGTAAGATGAGAAGGAAATAGAAATATATTATGATGTACTTGTGTTTTCTGATTTGAATGCATTACTGATATGTATATGCTGAACAAGTACAGACATATTGTAGAATTTTTGCCAGAAATGGTAAGAGTCAGATCAGAGATGACTGATCAGTGGAGATACCGCGATAAAGATTCTAGATTTAGAATTCCTTTGATATCTGTATTGTCTATGACTCGATTAATACAGAAAGGAGCAGATTGTATCCTTATGTATTCAGTAGATTTACTGAAATAGAGCCTAGCATTGGTAGATTTGCCAATGATGTATGAGTTAGCTGATGTTTGCCTAAATAAGATTTCAGATTTGCTTGATATCAGAAAGATAGATTTCAGAATTGAATTCAGATCAGAGACTGATTGTTGTTTTAGAATTCTGTACAAAATGATATTGAGTGTACAGAATGATACAGAATGAATTGAAAGATCAGTAGAAGAATATCGACCAGGAGTTACATCCGATTTAGTGTTTCTCTTTGGCATGGGTCAGTATATTCAGAGATGTTCTGATGATTTGGGCACAGTGAAGATTGATCAGTAGTCAGAATTATCAGTATTGCCAGCAAACGTTATTTTATGAGTTTTCTTAAACTCACTAGATCTGTATAGGTTGTTTTATCTCGAATCTGATTGATATTACTGTGGTTTGCATGTATGTTTGATACCGAATATTGTAAACAGTTGAGAGTTGCAACAGTTCAGAAATATGAGATCAGAATGTATCAGAATGTTTCAGAATTGTATAACAGAATTGATATCGATAATCAGAGCCAAATACCAGGTAGGTATATTTTTTTAAATTATGTTATTAACTGATTGGTTTGTATCGAATAGTTCAAATCTGAGATGACAAATGGTGTCAGAAACAGATAGTAGTAGATTCAGTTTTCAGTTTGATGATTGAGAATGTATTTTATTCGAACAGATAGTTTTGATATAAACAGATTAGATCAGCTATGACAGAAATTGTACGGAAATGTTGGCAGAAATTATACTGATATGTCTGAATTGCTAACAGAAAAGAAAGAAAGATAGAAATCAGAAGATTTATTACAGAATTGTATAGTTCTAAATAGAAATGAGAGTACATTTCTATGGCTTTCGTAATGACAGTACCGTCATTTTTTTTTACAGATTGTAAGATAAATATGATTATGATTGACAGATTGGTCAATCTATATCTATTGGTTTGTACCAGATAACGTGCAAACATGACCAAATGACACAGATTGGTGTCAGAGAAGTGGTCAGAAAGATTAGAATACCACAGTAGATTGTGTCAGATTGTGTGGGGACCCGGACGCTAATCATCTTCTTAATCATCTTTGGGATTTAATTTTATCAGTTAAGATAAAACAGGGTCTAAAAATTTTTCTTTTTAAAATAATGTGCGGAAGGTAATGGCATCTAAATCATATACATATCTGTATAAAACTACATGTCAGTATAAAAGTACAATAATGTACAACAGTCTTTCAACTACTCTAAGGTTCAACTACTAAAGTTCAAGTATTAAACCAAGTCTACAATAAGTCCGGAATCACCACGCTATCTAGTCCAGCTTTGTAATGCCCAAGAATTTAATTACCGTAATCTGAAATGATTTGGATATGATTACTGTAATCGCAGATTAATCCGGAATGATTTATAGAATTAATCAAGACAATTATAGACGGAACGGATCGGATTAGAACACATTAGAAAGGTGTAAATGTGTGTGCCAAGAAAGGGTTCCGCGCACATGCGCGAGATGGCGGGCGCACATGCGCGGAGATGGCAGCAGCAGCAGCGCACATGCGCAAAGACAATGGCGCACATGCGCGGAGCTGGCCGAGGAGTTGGCGCACATGCGCGATGGGGGTGCGCGCACATGCGCGGAGCTGGCCGAGGAGTTAGCGCACATGCGCGAAGACGATGGCGCACATGCGCGAGCACTCCAGTAGCCTCGGAAGCAGAACAGAGCGCTGCGCGCACATGCGCGGAGGAACGCGCGCACATGCGCGAGCAGCGTTGGGGCGAGGCCGAGAGTCTCGCGCATATGCGCGAGAATGCGCGCGCATATGCGCGAGTGGTTGGTGGCGAATTTTGAGGATGACACGTACGATTTCATGCAATATATATATATAGATACACATGCAAACCTTCAGACTTTGGAAAGGAAGAAATCGAGATTGGAAGGGAAAGCTTTGTTCTTTTTCTTTACAATCAATTTGCGAGCGAACCGTCTATACAAATTGAAATCCGACTTCGGTACTGTGTTCCTATCAACGCAGGCTACGCAAGGACGTAAGTTTTATTACGTTTAGACAAGATTTAGACAAGATTTGATTTTATGATATTGTCAGAATTGAATATGATTCAGATATGGTGTTTCTGCTACCGTAGACATTGTAGAATCGAAGTCAGATTTAGAAACGGATGGTTTATGAAATTGTTATGATTTTCGGAAATGAATTGACTGAAATTTGATATCAGAATTGTGTTATTATTGATTCAGAGTGTACAGATATTGAGATTATCATTTGTATCAATATTGATTTCGAAGTCTGGTATTATATCTGTGATATTTAGATTGACGGGGTTACTCAGACTGTATTGTTATGCCGTCGAAACATCAGTTGAGTCAGATTGATCAGATTCAGATATGATGTCGATTATGTTGTGATGTTATTGATATGAATCAGATTGTAGTTATTCAGATATTGATCAGAACAGCTTGTGTTTTGAGTTACACATTGATACAGTGTATTGGTTATTGTCATTTCAGATCGGATATGGACAGACTGGACTTCGAGACTTCGTCTTCCTCAGACGGGGAAGATAAAGGTATAATTCATGTGATATTCGGGAAGAACAACTCAATTGAGATCGCGTTGAGTTGCCCAATAAATCACATACTATACTCTTATTATGTTTTTATATGATTATGCTATGATTATAGATTGTTATTCATGCATTAAGATAGGACAGTCTGGAGATCAGGCAGACTCTAGACGTTCGGCGATATCACAGCTCTGGGGAAGATCACCGCCCCTTTGTAGATGCGGATACAGATCAGGCCGAAGTCTAGGAATAAGACGTACAGCACCTCGAGTGGTGGGTAGGTGACAGCCAGTGACGTCTTATTCACCCCGGGATCCCTAGAGTTTTAGTCGAGTCAAGTCTAGACATGATTTGATTAGGACTGCATGATTATATGGATGTGGCTTCCTAGATCATGGAACCCATCGTTATTGCTTCCAGTTGTGCTAGCAGGTTTTTATGTTTTAGATTGGTTATATGCATGTTTAACTGAGTTGACATACATGCTTGTTGTGATTAGATTTCATAGCTTATGGAATCTAATATTTTGATTTTATTCGTGACAGCATGTTTCATGAATTATTTTATGTATACATGTTTACCATGTTTATACTGGGATTTATGTCTCACCGGAGTTATCCGGCTGTTGTCTTGTTTTGTATGTGTGCATGACAACAGGTGGGGCTGGATCAGGGTCGAGATGACGATTAGAGAAGACGAGTTAGCGTGGTGATTCCGGACTTACAGTAGACTTGGTTTTATTACTTGAATTTAGTAGTTGAACCTTAGATTAGATTATTGTACTTTAATACTGAAATGTATTTTATATATAGACATGTATATTATGTTAGATTCCATTACCTTCCGCAGTTTGCATATTTAAAAGAAAAATTTTTAGACCCTGTTTATCAGAATAGATAATTAAATCCCAATGATGATTAAGAAAATGATTAGCGTCCGGGTCCCCACAACAGGTGGTATCAGAGCGAAGATCCTTTAGAGATAGCTCTTGAGACTGAGATAGTTAGAATTGATAGATCTTTTAGATTAACTTAGATGGAGTTAGAAGAGAATGAGCGGGGTAGATGAATTTTCTTTCCTTGCATGTCTGTGCTAGCATGAGATTGATTTTCTTGTTGATTGACATTGTGATGCTAGCATGAGACTATATGTTATTGCTTACAGATACATGTTTACCTGATTATATGATGTAAATTGGTATTATGTATTCGGGAATATGAATCAGATCGAATTCATGACCAGCAGTAAGATGGTCAGGAGAAGATTTGAAACAGATTTGTGGTATGGGATTACTGATGTTTTTGGTAATCAGATATAGCTCCCCGCAGAATTCCAGAAAAAGGCAGTACGTCATATGATCAGACAGATAGAACGGAATCTCAGATAGATGTGGCAGAAATTCAGATGGAAACACAGTTACAGAGGTTTCAGTCGTTTCAACCGCCAATTCTGAAGGGAACTGAGACGTCAGTAGATTGTGAGAAATGGCTAGAGGAGACAGAAATGTTATTTGAATTCCTGAATTTCACAGATGAGTGTAGAATTAGGTTTATTGAGAACCAGTTGCAAGAGACTGCTAGAAGATGGTGGTTACTCACCAAAGGAGCCTTAGAGCAGAGTCGTTCAGTGATCACGTGGAAGACCTTTAGATTTGAATTTTATCAAAGATTCTTCCCTACCTCATATAGACAGGATAGAAGTGCAGAATTTGCAAACCTGAGACAGGGTCCTTTAAGTGTTGATGAATACTTGGCACAGTTCTTCACACTTCTACGTTTTGCTCCTCTTGTGGCTAGAAATGATGATGCTATGTCTAGCCAGTTCATTCAAGGATTGAATCCAGAAATACGTACGTTAGTAAATGTGAAGCAATCGAATAATTTTGCTGATACTTTGAATAGAGCTAAAAGAGCAGAAACGGTTCTGATAGGACAACAGGGAGCATCGTATGTTCTTCCAGAACCGACTCCACAGCGACGGCCTTCCAGAGTGGAGATTGGCAGTCGTAGTGGTAAGGAAAAAGAACCATTGAGAATTCAAAAGAAACAGTGCAAGAAGTTAGGAAGTGATTCCTCTAGTTCTAGCAGTCCTGGTCCGAGCTATACCGGAGTGTATTGTAGGACTTGTGGAGGGAGACATTCCCCAGAGCAATGCAAAGGAGTGCTTGGTAGGTGCAATATCTGTAAGCAGACGGGACACTTTGCTAAAGTTTGTCCTCAGAAACATTTTCGAAGACCTTAAAGAACAAAGTCATTGGTGGTAATGACTGAGAAACAAACCCAGAAACTACAACAGGTACTATTCTTTATGATTATTGCAGATGTATTGATATATACTAATGCATTCGCCAAGAGTATCTGTGATTGAATAGCATGGTGATATGCTACATTTATGGGGTCTGTTTGTGCTGTAGTATTGATTTACTTACTGTTTGGAGGAATATGTTGATATCAGAGATTTCTATGTCATGTTATATACTACAGTAGAATGAAACCGGGATTGGGCTAGATGATGATGTACTTGTGTTATATGATGTTGCTTGCATTACTGACATATATATGCTAAACAAGTACAGAAAAGTAAGATCAGATCTAGTTGATAAATGAGGATTCTAGATCCAGATTCCTTAGATCATTGTACTGTTCATGACTCGATTAGTACAGAAAGGAGTAGATAGTATCCTTATGTATTCAGTAGATCCACTGAAATCGAGTCTAGCAGTAACCAATGTGCTAGTAATCTAATAGTTGACTGGTGTTGGCCTAGATAGGATGTCAGATGTGTTTTATATCAGAATGAACAGAAAGAAGTGACAGATTACAGTATGGGCTAAGGAATCCAGTTGATTGTGTATTTCTCTTGAAGACATTTCAGTTCTGTTTCTAGATTGGCAGATTATGTGTTCAAGGGTAGTCTGAAGAATAATGCTTGTTATCTCTATGATTTATTGATATATTGGCAGCATTCGATTGATTATATTGAATATTTGAAGACCTGTGTTAAATATTCCGAGAACTGTGATTATTGTATACAGCAAGGGTCAGGTATGAATCCGGTATGCAGCTACTGATACAGATTTTCATTCAGACTATGCGGTATCAGAAATGTCAGCATTAGCAGAATGTCAGATATGTCAGAACCAGATTATCTTCTTCTGATTTTCTTGTTCTTGTATTGCTTTATATCTGCTGAGTATTGTTATGATTCTAAATCAGTATTTGAGATATCTTATATTGGTTGGGAGTATATTCTATTTGCAGATGAGATATAGCAGTTGATCTGGGCAGTATGAAGATTGGTCAGCCAGCTAGAATCTATTATGTTATGAGTTTTCTTAAACTCACTAGATCTGTATAGGTTCTTTCTATTCAGAAGTTGATGTGATATTACTGTTATTGTGAGTTAGTGTGTGATGCAGATTAGTGTAAACAGTTTAGAATTATAACCAGTATTTTCAGACCTGTATTTTGTTGATCAGATCAGTATAACAGCTATGTGATTTGTGTTTTGTATAAGACCGACTATCGTGCTATATCAGAATGTTACAGAATTGTTTACAGCTTTTGGTATTGATCGTCAGAGCCGAATACCAGGTAGGTATTTCTTATTTATTTTTATGTTATTAACTGATCTTTTACAGCATAGTTCGAATCTGAACTCTCAGGTAGTGTCAGAAATGCACCGTAGGGAATTCAGTTTTCATTCAGATGGTTCAGAATATAGGATATCCGAACAGATAGTGTTGGTATAGACAGACTTGATCAGTGGTAACAGAATTTGTACAGAAATATGGGCAGAAAGTGTACTGATATGTTTGAAGCATTAACAAAATAAGCCAGAAAGCTAGGAATCAGAAGATGAGTACCGACTTAGGGTATTTCTGAATAGAAATGGGAGTACATTTCTATGGCTTTAGTAATGAAAGTACCGCCATTTTTTTTTCCAAAGTAAGATATGATATGATTATGATTGATAGATTATTCAATCTGTATCTATCAGTTTGTACCAGATGACGTACAAACAGGACCAGATGACATAGATCGATGTCAAAGAATTAATCAGATGGATTAGAACGCTGCCTTGGATGATATCAGATTGTGATTGTGATGAAGTTTGTACTTATGGTAGGTTATATCATAAGCTGGTTCTCTCAGACTTGTTAACAGAGTGACAGGTAGTCAGTGTGTAGTAATACCCAGATATTGGAAGACATTGATAGAACTCGAGTGCTGGATGTTAGCACTAGTTATCAAGATAGTGCAGAAGGAATAGATGTAGGAAACCAATGTCAGATGATGACGATTGGTATTTGGAGCCGAAGATGGGATAGCAACTACAGGTGGGTATATACGGATGTTGTATAGCCAGTAATATGGGATTGATTCGGCTAGTGAAATGAGTTTGGATGTTAAACTCTGGTATGCATTTCTTCTGATAGATTTGGGTTGATGATTGGTGAGTTCGAGGACGAACTCAATTCTAAGAGGGGGAGAAATGTAATGCCCAAGAATTTAATTACCGTAATCTGAAATGATTTGGATATGATTACTGTAATCGCAGATTAATCCGGAATGATTTATAGAATTAATCAAGACAATTATAGACGGAACGGATCGGATTAGAACACATTAGAAAGGTGTAAATGTGTGTGCCAAGAAAGGGTTCCGCGCACATGCGCGAGATGGCGGGCGCACATGCGCGGAGATGGCAGCAGCAGCAGCGCACATGCGCAAAGACAATGGCGCACATGCGCGGAGCTGGCCGAGGAGTTGGCGCACATGCGCGATGGGGGTGCGCGCACATGCGCGGAGCTGGCCGAGGAGTTAGCGCACATGCGCGAAGACGATGGCGCACATGCGCGAGCACTCCAGTAGCCTCGGAAGCAGAACAGAGCGCTGCGCGCACATGCGCGGAGGAACGCGCGCACATGCGCGAGCAGCGTTGGGGCGAGGCCGAGAGTCTCGCGCATATGCGCGAGAATGCGCGCGCATATGCGCGAGTGGTTGGTGGCGAATTTTGAGGATGACACGTACGATTTCATGCAATATATATATATAGATACACATGCAAACCTTCAGACTTTGGAAAGGAAGAAATCGAGATTGGAAGGGAAAGCTTTGTTCTTTTTCTTTACAATCAATTTGCGAGCGAACCGTCTATACAAATTGAAATCCGACTTCGGTACTGTGTTCCTATCAACGCAGGCTACGCAAGGACGTAAGTTTTATTACGTTTAGACAAGATTTAGACAAGATTTGATTTTATGATATTGTCAGAATTGAATATGATTCAGATATGGTGTTTCTGCTACCGTAGACATTGTAGAATCGAAGTCAGATTTAGAAACGGATGGTTTATGAAATTGTTATGATTTTCGGAAATGAATTGACTGAAATTTGATATCAGAATTGTGTTATTATTGATTCAGAGTGTACAGATATTGAGATTATCATTTGTATCAATATTGATTTCGAAGTCTGGTATTATATCTGTGATATTTAGATTGACGGGGTTACTCAGACTGTATTGTTATGCCGTCGAAACATCAGTTGAGTCAGATTGATCAGATTCAGATATGATGTCGATTATGTTGTGATGTTATTGATATGAATCAGATTGTAGTTATTCAGATATTGATCAGAACAGCTTGTGTTTTGAGTTACACATTGATACAGTGTATTGGTTATTGTCATTTCAGATCGGATATGGACAGACTGGACTTCGAGACTTCGTCTTCCTCAGACGGGGAAGATAAAGGTATAATTCATGTGATATTCGGGAAGAACAACTCAATTGAGATCGCGTTGAGTTGCCCAATAAATCACATACTATACTCTTATTATGTTTTTATATGATTATGCTATGATTATAGATTGTTATTCATGCATTAAGATAGGACAGTCTGGAGATCAGGCAGACTCTAGACGTTCGGCGATATCACAGCTCTGGGGAAGATCACCGCCCCTTTGTAGATGCGGATACAGATCAGGCCGAAGTCTAGGAATAAGACGTACAGCACCTCGAGTGGTGGGTAGGTGACAGCCAGTGACGTCTTATTCACCCCGGGATCCCTAGAGTTTTAGTCGAGTCAAGTCTAGACATGATTTGATTAGGACTGCATGATTATATGGATGTGGCTTCCTAGATCATGGAACCCATCGTTATTGCTTCCAGTTGTGCTAGCAGGTTTTTATGTTTTAGATTGGTTATATGCATGTTTAACTGAGTTGACATACATGCTTGTTGTGATTAGATTTCATAGCTTATGGAATCTAATATTTTGATTTTATTCGTGACAGCATGTTTCATGAATTATTTTATGTATATACATGTTTACCATGTTTATACTGGGATTTATGTCTCACCGGAGTTATCCGGCTGTTGTCTTGTTTTGTATGTGTGCATGACAACAGGTGGGGCTGGATCAGGGTCGAGATGATGATTAGAGAAGACGAGTTAGCGTGGTGATTCCGGACTTACAGTAGACTTGGTTTTATTACTTGAATTTAGTAGTTGAACCTTAGATTAGATTATTGTACTTTAATACTGAAATGTATTTTATATATAGACATGTATATTATGTTAGATTCCATTACCTTCCGCAGTTTGCATATTTAAAAGAAAAATTTTTAGACCCTGTTTATCAGAATAGATAATTAAATCCCAATGATGATTAAGAAAATGATTAGCGTCCGGGTCCCCACAAGCTTCTTTCTCATCTTGACCCTGATCCAGCCCCACCTGTTGTCATGCACACATACAAAACAAGACAACAGCCGGATAACTCCGGTGAGAATAAATCCCAGTATAAAACATGGTAAGCATGTATATACACAAAGTAAATCATGAAACGATCTATCATGAATAAACTTAAAAGTAATAGATTTCATATTATATGAAATTAAATCAAAATAAGCATGCAACTCAATCAGATAAACATGCATTTCAAATCAAATCTTAAAAACATGCTATCATTACTGAAAGCAATAAAGATGGGTTCCAAGGTCTAGGAAACCACATTCATAACGCATGCAATTCTATTCAAATCCATGTCTAGACTCAACTCAACTATAACTCTAGGGATCCCGTTGTGAATAAGACGATCTATCACCTACTCTCCAATCGGGGTGACGGTACGTCTTATTCCTAGACTTCGGTCTGATCTGTATCCATATCTACCATAGGGAATGATCTTCCCCTAAAGCTGTGATATCACCGAACGTCTAGAAGTTTCACTGATCTGTCAAGACTTTCCTATCTTAAATGAAATTAATATTAATCTATAAACAAAGCATAATCATATCAAAACATAAATAATAGTCTAGTATGTGATTTTATTGGGAAACTCAAATGGGATCTCAAATGAGTTTGTCTTCCCGAATATCACATGAATTATACCTTTGTCGTCCCGGTCTGACGAAGACGATGACCTGTATTCAACTCTGTCCATCCCGAATCTGAAATGACAATATCGAATACTCTGTATCAATGAATACCTCAAAATACAATCTGTTCTAATCAATACTTAACTCAGTACATATCTGATCAATATCTGAATAAGATACAATTCAATTCCCGTCATCGCTATCACAATACAATCTGAATCATATCGAAATCTGATTAATCTAATTCAACTGATGTTTCGACGGTATAATAATACAATCTGAATAACCCCGTCAGTCTGAACATCACATATATAATACTGGAACTCGTAATCAATACTGATACAAGTGATAATCTTAATAACAATACGAATCTGATATGAAATCTCAGTCAAATCCACTCCAAAAATCATAACAAATACATAAACAATCTGTTCTTCAATCTGACTTCAATTATATACTGTCTACGGTAGCAGATACACCATATCTGAATCATATTCAATTCTAGTAATATCATATTTTTAAAACATCTCAAAACGTAACAAAACTTACGTTCAGTTGTAGCCTGTGTTGATAGGAACACAGTACCGAAGTCGGATTTCAATTCAGATAGACGGTTCGCTCGTAAATCGATTTCGAAATGTCCGAACCAAGCTTTCCCCAACCTTTTCGATTTCCTTCTGCCAAAATCTGAAGGTTTGCATGTGTATATATATATATATTGCATGCAAATCATACGTGTCATTTCCGAATTTTGCCACAAAACAACTCGCGCATGTGCGCGCTTCATCTCGCGCATATGCGCCACATATTCTGGAGCTGTCGCGCATATGCGCGCATTTTCTCGCGCATATGCGCGAGGTCTTCTGGACCCCTCGCGCATATGCGCGTGTTTCTTCGCGCATGTGCGCCGGTCCTTACTTTTGAGATGTTCGGCCGAACATCTCGATATGTTCGGTTGAACATCTTGACTTATATTATAACGATGCCCGACTTCTTCATTCAAGTTCGTATAACCTCAATGATGAAATTAATCAACGTATGATTACAGTAATTAAGTCTCGGGCATTACATTTCTCCCCCTCTTAGATCTGAGTTCGTCCTCGAACTCACAAGCAATCACTTCAGATATATCAGAAGAAATGTATACAAAGTTCAAAACAGAACTCATCTCAATGAATCTGTTCTGAAATCTCAATCTTGCAATACTGGCTATACAACATCTGTATAAACCAACTACAGCTCATAACAAATTACTGTCATCAGCGGTTATCAAATCTGTTTATCCCGATCAAGGATATATTCAATCTTGTCTTCAAATACCAATCGTCACCATCCGACGCTGGCATGATAAATCTGTCTGATCTGAGCTATTCTCATTCTATTCTGAATCAACTATCTTTTCTGAGTCATATTTCTGACTGTATCAGATCATACACCGGTATCTCTGAGATATTATTCTGATTCAAAGAATCTATAGTACTCACTGTACAATGTCTCATCTGTACCTATCTCATAATCCCTCTGGTAATCTGATAAATACCATCATATCATAACTCACATAGTACAAATCTGTCATCTTAACTAGTGCTAACATCCAGCACTACAGCTGTATAGTGCTAACATCCAACACTAAAGCTGTAACAAAATCTGCTAATATCTTGCTAATACATTCTGACCATTTCTCTGACATTGATCTTTGTCATTTGGTCATGTTTGTACGTGATCTGGTACAAACTAATAATTATAGATTGATTAATATGTCAATCCCAATCATATCATGTCTCAATCTGGAAGTATTACAGTGATCTCACTACGAAATTCTTAGAAATATACTTCCCATGTTTAACCAAAAATATACAAATTCTGTAATAACTCTTCTGATTTCTATCTTTCTGTCTTCTTTTATTGGCGATTCCGACGTATCAGTAAAATTTCTGCCAACATTTCAGTTAATAATAAAATTAAAGAAAAATACCTACCTGGTATTCGGCTCTGACTATCAATATCAATTCTGTTATACAATTCTGAAACATTCTGACATCATAAGATAATCAATCTCATACAAAATACACAATCACATATCTGTTACTCGACTCTGATTACGGAAATCTAATTCTGAACATTCTGATCACATTTCTGAATTACTGTAACTCTCCCCGGTTCACAATAATCTGTAGCATATACGGATTCAAAACAACAGTAATATCAAATCAGAGACGAAATATCAATATCCGATACAGATCTAGTGAGTTCAGTGAACTCATAAAATAAGGATTTCTGATAAATATCTTCATGTCATTCTGCTCAACTGGTATAGCTCATCTGCAATAAAATATTCTTCACCAAAACAATATAAGATGTCTCGAATACTGATTTAGAAAAATAATAATAATACTCAGCAGATAGAAAGCAGCAGTCGAATAAAATAATCTGCCAACTCAGACAAAATACATTTCTGATATTTCTGACATTTCTGATCTTTCTGATATCAGTATCATTCTCGGTTCTGATCATGATCTTCACTGTGTCAAAATCAATCGGTATACCGTCTTCAGATATCGCCTATTCTGAATACAATCTGTTTCAAGCAATCTTCTTATCTGAACGATTTCTGTATACTACAATCACAGCTCTCAATATATTCAATAAAATCTTTAGATATCCAATTCAATCAATCAAATGCTACTAATCTATCAAAGTCTTATAGATTCAAAAGCATAAAATCATCTGAATATCTCTGAACATACTGACACATGCCAAAGAGAAACACTAACTCAGCTGTCACTCTTGGTCGATATTCTTTTACTGCTCTTTCAATTCTTTCAATTTATTCTGTATCGTTCTGTACATTCAATATTATCCTGTACTGAGTTCTAAAACAACAAACAGTACCGGATCTCGATTCAATTCTGAAATCCATCTTTCTGATATGAAACAAATCTGAAATCTTTTCTGGTTAACAATCAGCTAATTCTTACATCACTGTCAATTCTGTAATTGCTAAACTCGATTTCAGTGGGTCTACTGAATACATAAGGATACTATCTGTCCTTTCTGTATGAATCGAGTTAGAGCAATATTAAGATAAAATGAATTCTGAGTCTAGAATCCTTACCAGGAATTCCCCGTTTCTCAGCCAGATCTGGTCTGAATCTGACCATTTCTGGAATAATTCTACAATATTTTGTACTTGCTTATCATCTCAATATCAATAATGCAATCAAATCAGATCAACTAACACAAGTACAACACAATCTAACTCAATCTCCTTCTATCTTACTATAGTATATGTGTATCACAAAAATCTCTGATATCCACATTTTCCTCAACAATCAAAGAAATCAATACTACAGTATAAACAAACCCAACAGGTACAGCATATCTCCATGCAACTCAGTCAAAGATATTCTTAACAAATGCATTAGTATATATCAATACATATGCAACATAATCATAAATGAATAGTACCTGTCACTACATCATCAAGTGTCTCTTGGGTCTGTTCCCCGATCACTACCACCAGATGGTCCAGCTCCCGGAAATCTACGGGGATCTCTTTGGGGACAAACTCTAGCAAGGTGTCCCAGTTGTTTACAGACATTGCATCTGCCAGTCACTCCCCAGCATTGCTCAGTGGGATGTCTCCCTCCGCAATTCCTGCAGTACACTCCAGGGTAGCTCGCGCTGGAACCACTAGAGCTGGATGAAACCGCTCAGTCCACTCCCTAACTTCTTGAAGGACTTCTTTCGAGTTTTCAGCAAGTATTGCTTTCCACTCGTACTGCCACGCTCAAATCTCGAAGGGGATTGTGGTGTCTGGGGTTGCTTCACACACAACCTCGTTAATTGTCGAATCAGACTCGCTTCTGCTCTCTTTGCTTTACTCAAGACATCAGCAAAGTGATAAGGTCGCTGTAGATTCATGAATGCAACTATCTCCGAATTCAATCCTCTGATGAATTGATTCACTACAGCTTCATCATCCCTAGCCATATGAGGAGCAAAACGCAACAGAGTAGAGAATTTAGCAGCATAATCATCAATATTCAATTGACCTTGACTTAAATTCTCAAATTCTGCTTTCTTGTCTTCTCGGTACGAGGCGGAGAAAAACCTTTGATAGAATTCAGTCTTGAAGACTTCCCACGTGATCATCGTACCACGTTGTGCTAATACTCCTTTGATTGTAATCCACCAACTTCTGGCAGCCTCTCGTAATTGGTGAAATACCAATTTAACCCTCTGGTCATCTGTTCAATCCAGTAAATCAAACAAGATTTCTATATCATCTAACCAGTTCTGACAATCTGCAGATGTCTCGATACCACTCAAACTCGGCGGCTGAAATAACTGAAGTTCTGCCAACTTTACTTCCATCGGAGTTTCTGATGCATCTATCTGTTCAGACGAAGTACTAACCTTTTCTGGAATTCTCCGAGGCGGTATATCTGAATATCAAACAAATCAATACACGATCTGTATAATCTGTCTCAGCCCTCCTCTGATCATTTACCTCTGATTCAGACTCGGTTCTGATCCAGGCTTTGTAATTACATGCTGCAATCAACTCAGATACCAACCAACATGTAATAGGGAAAGCAATAAATCATGCTGGCACACACAATGTAATTCAACATTGAAATAAATCTCATGCTAGCAATCACATGCAAGGAAAAAAAATACAATCTACCCCGGTCATTCTCTTCTATCTCAATATAAAGAATCTATCAGTTCTGACTATCTCCTCCTAAAGGATCTATGGCTCTGATACCACCTGTTGTGGGGACCCGGACGCTAATCATCTTCTTAATCATCTTTGGGATTTAATTTTATCAGTTAAGATAAAACAGGGTCTAAAAATTTTTCTTTTTAAAATAAAGTGCGGAAGGTAATGACATCTAAATCATATACATATCTGTATAAAACTACATGTCAGTATAAAAGTACAATAATGTACAACAGTCTTTCAACTACTCTAAGGTTCAACTACTAAAGTTCAAGTATTAAACCAAGTCTACAATAAGTCCGGAATCACCACGCTATCTAGTCCAGCTTCTTTCTCATCTTGACCCTGATCCAGCCCCACCTGTTGTCATGCACACATACAAAACAAGACAACAGCCGGATAACTCCGGTGAGAATAAATCCCAGTATAAAACATGGTAAGCATGTATATACACAAAGTAAATCATGAAACGATCTATCATGAATAAACTTAAAAGTAATAGATTTCATATTATATGAAATTAAATCAAAATAAGCATGCAACTCAATCAGATAAACATGCATTTCAAATCAAATCTTAAAAACATGCTATCATTACTGAAAGCAATAAAGATGGGTTCCAAGGTCTAGGAAACCACATTCATAACGCATGCAATTCTATTCAAATCCATGTCTAGACTCAACTCAACTATAACTCTAGGGATCCCGTTGTGAATAAGACGATCTATCACCTACTCTCCAATCGGGGTGACGGTACGTCTTATTCCTAGACTTCGGTCTGATCTGTATCCATATCTACCATAGGGAATGATCTTCCCCTAAAGCTGTGATATCACCGAACGTCTAGAAGTTTCACTGATCTGTCAAGACTTTCCTATCTTAAATGAAATTAATATTAATCTATAAACAAAGCATAATCATATCAAAACATAAATAATAGTCTAGTATGTGATTTTATTGGGAAACTCAAATGGGATCTCAAATGAGTTTGTCTTCCCGAATATCACATGAATTATACCTTTGTCGTCCCGGTCTGACGAAGACGATGACCTGTATTCAACTCTGTCCATCCCGAATCTGAAATGACAATATCGAATACTCTGTATCAATGAATACCTCAAAATACAATCTGTTCTAATCAATACTTAACTCAGTACATATCTGATCAATATCTGAATAAGATACAATTCAATTCCCGTCATCGCTATCACAATACAATCTGAATCATATCGAAATCTGATTAATCTAATTCAACTGATGTTTCGACGGTATAATAATACAATCTGAATAACCCCGTCAGTCTGAACATCACATATATAATACTGGAACTCGTAATCAATACTGATACAAGTGATAATCTTAATAACAATACGAATCTGATATGAAATCTCAGTCAAATCCACTCCAAAAATCATAACAAATACATAAACAATCTGTTCTTCAATCTGACTTCAATTATATACTGTCTACGGTAGCAGATACACCATATCTGAATCATATTCAATTCTAGTAATATCATATTTTTAAAACATCTCAAAACGTAACAAAACTTACGTTCAGTTGTAGCCTGTGTTGATAGGAACACAGTACCGAAGTCGGATTTCAATTCAGATAGACGGTTCGCTCGTAAATCGATTTCGAAATGTCCGAACCAAGCTTTCCCCAACCTTTTCGATTTCCTTCTGCCAAAATCTGAAGGTTTGCATGTGTATATATATATATATTGCATGCAAATCATACGTGTCATTTCCGAATTTTGCCACAAAACAACTCGCGCATGTGCGCGCTTCATCTCGTGCATATGCGCCACATATTCTGGAGCTGTCGCGCATATGCGTGCATTTTCTCGCGCATATGCGCGAGGTCTTCTGGACCCCTCGCGCATATGCGCGTGTTTCTTCGCGCATGTGCGCCGGTCCTTACTTTTGAGATGTTCGGCCGAACATCTCGATATGTTCGGTTGAACATCTTGACTTATATTATAACGATGCCCGACTTCTTCATTCAAGTTCGTATAACCTCAATGATGAAATTAATCAACGTATGATTACAGTAATTAAGTCTCGGGCATTACATTTCTCCCCCTCTTAGATCTGAGTTCGTCCTCGAACTCACAAGCAATCACTTCAGATATATCAGAAGAAATGTATACAAAGTTCAAAACAGAACTCATCTCAATGAATCTGTTCTGAAATCTCAATCTTGAAATACTGGCTATACAACATCTGTATAAACCAACTACAGCTCATAACAAATTACTGTCATCAGCGGTTATCAAATCTGTTTATCCCGATCAAGGATATATTCAATCTTGTCTTCAAATACCAATCGTCACCATCCGACGCTGGCATGATAAATCTGTCTGATCTGAGCTATTCTCATTCTATTCTGAATCAACTATCTTTTCTGAGTCATATTTATGACTGTATCAGATCCTACACCGGTATCTCTGAGATATTATTCTGATTCAAAGAATCTATAGTACTCACTGTACAATGTCTCATCTGTACCTATCTCATAATTAAGTCTCGGGCATTACAGATTGTGATTTTGCTTGAATTTGTATTCGTGATAGAGTATATCATGAACTCTCTCTGAGATTGTTTTACAGATTGACAGGCAGTCAGAATGTGTTATCCAGAGATTGGAAGATTTTTGTACAGCTTTAGCGCTGGATGTTAGCACTAATTGATATGATTCAGCATTACTGTGTGACAATAGCTATCAGCTTATCAGAAGGGTAATGAGATAGTATAGACAAGACAGTATACGAAGAGTACTACAGATTTCTTTTGAAGACAATTCGAAGGAAGATGCAGATATTTCAGAATAGACAGATTTAAGAAACCAACGTCGGATGATGACGATTGGTAGTTGAAGCTAAAGATTGTTTATGTCTTTGTTTGAGGTAAACAGATTTGTTAACAGCTGATGATACTGATATGTGATAAGCTGTAGATTGGTTTATACGGATGTTGTATAGCCAGTATGATGAGATTGATTTTGTCAGAACTAGTTTGAGAAGTATTATGATATGATACTTAATGAATTCTTATTCCAGCTAGGAATCAGATATTTGAGTTCTGGTTTAAACTCTGTACGCATTTCCTAAATTGATTGTTGTGAGTTCGAGGACGAACTCAGATCTAAGAGGGGGAGAAATGTAATGCCCGAGATTTAATTACGGTAATCAGATGTTGATTAATTGACATAATTGAGGTTATAGGAACTCAAATGACGAAGCCGGGCGTGGTGTATTTTACATCAAGATGTTCGACCTAACATCTCAAGATGTTCGACCGAACATCTCGCGCCCGAGCGGTAAATTATGTCCGCCCGAGCGCGATTGTTTAATGGATGAAGGCCAAGAGTTCTTCGCCCGAGCGGAAACTTTTGTCCGCCCGAGCGAGAGACGTGCTGCACAAAGAGTGTGACACGTTTTCTTATATTGCATGTATATATATATATATATATATATGTGCAATAACCGAGTCATTCTTCAGAGTTGAAGTACAGAATCGAGGAAAAAGGTTCCGAGGAAGAATTTGGATTTGTAATTGACGATTTTGGAGATCCGTCCGTCTGATTTTAAATCCGACTACAGTACTGTATTCCTATCAACGCAGGCTCCAACTGGACGTAAGTTTTGTTACGTTTAGACAAGATTTGAATTTATGATATTGTCAGAATTGAATATGAATCAGATATGATGTTTCTGCTACCGTAAATATTATAGAATTGAAGTCAGATTAAAGAACAGA